>NW_023665709.1:10000-310000 GCF_014743375.2 Drosophila subpulchrella | reverse complement strand
AAAACACGGGGAAAGGAATAAGCTTAACTCTAGATATAAAAAACAAGTAGTTAAGGAGAATTTACATAATAAGGTTATCATAAACAATAGAAATCGCACGATTCATAAAGATAACATCAAATCTTAAACACAGTTTGTCTTAAATTACAGAAAATGAATTCAATAATATTTGTATTATTGATAGTAGCGGCCACCAATTCCGAAATAATGGATTACACGAACCATGATTTTTTCCTCTACAAGGATACAAAAGACATTCTTTTTTATGATTCATACGCTGACCTGTTTCATATAACTAATTTAAGTTTATATAAAGACATAATCAAACTCGAATCAGCACAAATAAACAAAAACAATAATTTACAGTGGGAAATTTCCTATGATTTAGATATTATTAAAATGCTCCTCTCACAAATTTTACCAAGTAGGGCAAAAAGAGGAATTAATGAATTAGGCACCCTTTGGAAATGGATAGCAGGGACTCCCGATCACGATGATTTGATAACGGTGCAAAATAAAATTGATGATTTAATCCAAAATAATAACAATCAATTTGTTATTAACTCTAAATTATTTAAAGAAATAAAAACCCTATCTGAGAATCTTCAAACCGATATTTCAAATCAAGAATTTCCATTCAGAAAACTCCGTCTTCCCTTGCTCACTTACGATCTGATGAATTTAATGGATACAATTACATTAGCAAAAATAGATGTTTTCAACACTAAAATTTTAAACGCTGTAGAAATCCAAGAAATATAAAAAACACGAACAGAAACCTGTAGTAATTACTGACATATTAGATATATCAAAATTTAAAATCGCCATACACCAAGAGTTAATTGTTATTTATATAAAATACCCCATAATAACAAACCGTTGCGAAGTCTATAACGCAAGATCCATCTCACACAATGATGGAAAACTATTAATTGATAATCATGTCGCAAAATGTAACAATAGGTACTATGTACTTTCTAATTTTAAGACAGAAAGATTTAATAATTATGGCATTTTAAGCCCAGAAAGTACTTGTTTTACTAGGCTACTAAATGGAGAAAAGTCCCTTTGTAATAAAATCAGGGAATATAATAAAAAAATTGATGTAATCCAAGAAGGAGCCATTTTTATAAATGGTTAAATGGTTAATGATACTCATTTAAATGGGTCATTTTTAATTACTTTTAATAGTACTACTACAATAAATAATATACCCTACTCTAATCTGGACCATAAGATAATAGAATATATCACTGCTAAACAGTATAATGATTTTTATACCCGTTACTCGTAGAGTAAAAGGGTATACTAGATTCGTCGGAAAGTATGTAACAGGCAGAAGGAAGCGTTTCCGACCCCATAAAGTATATATATTCTTGATCAGGATCACTAGCCGAGTCGATCTAGCCATGTCCGTCTGTCCGTCTGTCCGTCTGTCCGTCTGTCCGGATGAACGCTGAGATCTCGGAAACTATGAGAGCTAGGCTATTGAGATTTGGCGAGCAGATTCCTGAGCTTCTTACGCAGCGCAAGTTTGTTTCAGTAGAGTGCCACGCCCACTCTAACGCCCACAAACCGCCCAAAACTGTGGCTCCTACAGTTTTGATGTTAGATAGAAAATTTTAACTGAAATGTATTACTCTTGTCCATACCTATCGATTAACCCAAAAAAAATTTTTCTACGCCCACTCTAACGCCCACAAACCTCCCAAGAAAAAAAGCTATGACGTCAGAGCCAGACAGTGCGAAATGTTTTTACGCGTGTATGTGTGTGTATGTAAATAGTTGCCGGCCGAACTTAGCGGCAAAGAGAAAAGCACTGCCGGCGCTCAGAGAGAGCAAAGTGCGCGGCTAACTTATTCTATTGAACAATGAATTTGTCACGCCTACCCTAACGCACACAACGCTTAAATCTGTCTTCCGCCGGTAGGTGGCGCATTTAAATCTCGCTTTGCTGCTTGCATATCTCCATTTCCCTTTGGTCGCTTAAGCTGAGTAACGGGTATCTGATAGTCGAGGTACTCGACTATAGCGTTCTCCCTTGTTTAGTATCCGAATATCTTATGTCAAATAATTCGGAACTTTCATTCGATAACATTAACATATTAAACCCATTTATTCAAATTAAACAAACTCAAATCCCAATAACATTTATACTGATCATATTAATTTTAATATATGTAATTATCACGCTTGTATTTAAATTTAAAAAATATCTAATATTCAAACCACGGCAAATTCATATTGAAACAAGGAAGAACGCTATAGTCGAGTACCTCGACTATCAGATACCCGTTACTCAGCTAAATGGACCTAAGGGAAATGGAGACATGCAAGCAGCAAAGCGAGATTGAAATGCGCCACCTATCGGCGGTAGACAGATTTAATCGATATGGGCGTTGGAGTGGGCGTGGCAAATTTTTTTTTGGGTCAATCGATAGGTATTGACGAGACCAATACAGTTCAGTTCAAATTTTGTATCTAGCATGAAAATTGTGGGCGCCACAGGCTTGGGCGGTTTGTGGGCGTTAGAGTGGGCGTGGCATATCTGCGTTACAAACTTGCGCTGCGCACAAGGCTACGGATTCTAAATATGAGATCCCAGTTCTCTATCCTTGATAGTTTCCGAGATATCCACGTTCATATTTACGATTTTTTGAAGTTTGTGGGCGGTTTGTGGGCGTAAAAGTGGGCGTGGCAAACTTTTTTTTTATCAATCGATAGGTATTGATGAGAACAATACATTTCAGTTAAAATTTTTATTCTATCATCAAAACTGTAGGAGCCACAGTTTTGGGCGGTTTGTGGGCGTTAGAGTGGGCGTGGCACTCTACTGAAACAAACTTGCGCTGCGTAAGAAGCTCAGGAATCTGCACGCCAAATCTCAATAGCCTAGCTCTCATAGTTTCCGAGATCTCAGCGTTCATCCGGACAGACAGACGGACAGACGGACAGACGGACAGACGGACATGGCTAGATCGACTCGGCTAGTGATCCTGATCAAGAATATATATACTTTATGGGGTCGGAAACGCTTCCTTCTGCCTGTTACATACTTTCCGACGAATCTAGTATACCCTTTTACTCTACGAGTAACGGGTATAATAACCCCCGAAAATAATATGTCCGAAAATGAAAATACCACTGAGGATCAAATTATAGTCGAATTGACAAATCATCTAAATTCAGTTTATCCGACACTTCCAATGAATCGGGACGATTCAATTTTGCATCGTAATCCGTTTGGCAATTGAGCAGAGAATTAGATCATCCGATTTCCCGACTCTCTTGAGTCCAACCCTTGTCCAACTCTTAATGAGTTCCCCAATTCTCTTAAACCGAGGTTTGATTATCAGATAAGCGGCCCTTGGCCAGAAGTCCGTTTTTGCATCCGAGAAGATCGGTTGTAGAAGAAGTTAATTGTAAACCGCCAAGAATAAAAGTCGATACTAAGGAAATGTTGTGAAGTTTAAACTTAGTGAATAAAAAATAAAAATAAATTTTTTAAATAATTCACGAGTGAAGTTATTTATTTGCATGTGTGCAAAAAGGACGGACAAATTCTGCCGCGTGCCGTTACTTTACAATAGAGGTCAAAGTAATGGGCAAGAAAATAAGAAAATATGTACAAATAAGTCCTTAAGTTTAATAACTTGTATATGTCAATTTAGTGTTATTTATTTTATTTTATTATATTTATATATTATATGACCATATCTTACTGTCAAAATATCGGTGCACAAGAAATATTAATGTTCTTATGAACATACATCACATCATACATCACAGCACTTGACCACCAATGTACAAATGAATGTATGTAAGTATGCACATTGTGCCGTTGGTTTTAGTTTTTGGTTACGGCCCAGCGTTTACAATGCACGCACACTTTTTCTTTGGCTAAGCATGTTTTTGTACTTTTAATAGTAAATTACAAAGCCAAATCTTTTGATAATTGTCATGGAAATAGAAAGAGGCTGCCGGTGGTTGGGCAGCCGTAACTAAAACCTTTTTCTTTAAATATTAAAGCTGTTTTTCTTTTGCAAATTATTAATAATTTAAATTATGTTGTGTATATGGGTCACAAATTTAATACATATGTACATATATGCAATTTGATTTCTAATTTACTATTATTTGGTCAAATACAAATTGTAAAAACGTTCTATATTCAAAATAAAAGAGTTCATATTCCGAACAAATGGAAAAAGTATTTACTCAAAATATAAAAAAAAATCAAATATACTATGAATTGAACTACTTTTTATAACAGTTAAAACCAAGATGGCCACATTGGATTTGAATGTGACTAACTTGTTTTTAAATAAAAATCACTTTGAATTGAATACTTACATATTTGACATACGGCTTAAATATGTTTTTTATTTAAACGAAAGGTTTTAATATTTAATATGACTATGCATGGGAGTAAAAAAAATCAAATAAAAATATATTTTATTTCACTTCTCGTTTTTTCTACCAGTGTAGAACAACTAGTAATACAACTAGCTAAAAGGCTTAATATTATAAAATGTCTCTGCGACACTAGTTTCAACTGTCACATTAAAACCATCTTTGATGTAATAAACTCAATTATCATGTCAAAAATTGACTATACGGAAGAGCACCCAAATCAAAAATTAACAAAATTAAAACCATATACCACTCAGCTGTCAAAATGGCACTCGGTGCCTTTCTCTCCTCACCAATCAACAACTTATTATACGAATCCAACATAAAGCCAATAGAACACAGAACCAAACACGCCATATTAAAAACTTTAAAATCATATTCACCGCAAAAAAAATCCATTAGAACAAGTCATTTAAAACATTTCAAAAGCGAAAAGAATACCAAAACTGTCATCAACAATTAAGAATACTATTGACTAGTGCAATGCTATATAACTTTATCCCTTAATAACATATAAAAAGAAACCACTCCAACGTGGTAAATAAATCCCTTCACATCTCATTAAAGCCCAACACAGCTCCGATAGTTTATTATCAAAACTTCCTAGAAATGAAAGATTCTCTCAAACAACATAACAGACGGCTCTAAATCCGATAGCGGAGTAGCCTTCAGTGTAACTTCCACACAACACATCATAACCCAGCAAATGCTCCCACCTTAATCCTCTATTTTAACTGCTGAAATATCAGCAATTATCTACGCATGTAGATATGCGGAGAAACAAAAAGGAAAATTTGCCATATGCTCCGACTCACTAGCAGCTCTTACAGCACTAGAAAACCCCAACAACCATAGTTACTACACACTAGAAATTAGAAAAATGATATCAAAATACAATCACAAATTTACTGCTGATATTTCAGCAGTGAAAATAGAGGATTAAGATGGGAGCATTTGCTTATTGGAAACGAACTTGCAGACCAATCTGCTAAGCAAGCACTTACATTGCCATTAATATTAGAAAAAAACCACAACATACCAGATACGCTTAAATACATTAGTAAATACATGAAAACCCAATAAGAGCTAGTTTGGAACAACACATCTCCACACTACAAACTCATCAACCCAAAAAAGCAAAATAATATTGAATCTTTAAACCCAACAATTTCCCGAATAGACATCATAAAATTTATGAGACTTCGAGTCGGACACACTAAACTGACACACAACCACCTATTTGACAAAACACCTCATCCCACAAGCCAACCATGCAATCACAACCTATCCCTACACCACATATTCCTAGAATGTCCCCTTTACACAGAACATAGACAGAAACTCCTCGAAAAAACCCTAGAAGAAATAGTAGATCCCAAAAATATAGTAACAACAATTCAATTTCTGAAGTCCATAAAACTTTACAATAGCATATAAATTTAATATTATATACAGTGGTGCTCATAAACTTAAGACACAAGACTTCAATCAAGAATTTAAGCGAAAATTAAGAAAATTTTTTATTTCACAGCTCCAATTTTTTGTGTCACATTAGTTCTATATATCAGTGTTCTTATAGAAGAATAACCAAGTTATAAAAATATATATCCAACGAAAATCTTAAAAAATCTGAGACCATCTCCAAAATGTCCTGCTCACATACTCACACCACCTGGAAAAACATGGTTAAAAAAGTTAAAATTTGCCCAATATTCCTTATACTTTTAATAAATTTACTTTAATATTGAGTGGGATGACCCTTCTGCTTAAGAACAGCGGATCAACGCTTTGGCATTGAATCCACAAGACGTGCGCAATGTTGAGGGGTGATTTTCTTCCACTCTTCTTGCAAAATTCGCCACAAATCGTTTTGGCAAGTGGCAAATTATCGGCATATTCTCCATCTAAATTGTTTATAAGGATGTCCCTGTACATTTCGCCGTTCATAGTGCCATCTATCTTCACTAGGGAACCTACGCCCGATGCGGTGAAACAGCCCCAGATCATAATCGAAGCGCCACCATGTTTATCTGTCTTCTTCGTGTAATTGGGGTCCACTTGTTTGTTGGGAGGACGTCGTACATATGGTTTACCATCACTCCCAAAGACATTAAACTTGGATTCGTTATTAAGAAAACAATTTATGGTAGTGGCAGTGGCTTAAGTCTATGATCACCACTGTATATACCCTTGTTATCATACATATTACCTATTTGAACTACTGTATAAATTCCATTGTTAAACCAATATTGTTACTTATTACAACATAAGATTTAAGCAGAAGGCCATTGCAGCAATTGCTTGCCACAAATCAAAAATTGCCCGCACTTTGTAATTGCCGGTAATTTCTTTCTAATAATAATAATAATAATATTAAGTATATTGTCTATGTCTGTGGTAGACATCCACTTAATATCTTTATATGGTAAAGGTTATGACATTGCCCAACCATACAAGTTATAACTTATAATTGTTAGCATCCACATACATTAAAAATGAAGACTCCTTCGAGGAATCATAATCTGATAAATATTTATCATTTGCTTTAGTATATCTATGACAACATTGAACTAAACGACCTCGTATGCTACTTTAAATATATCTATACATATCTATATCTGTCAGCAATTCAAGTTGAATATTTGTAGTTTTCAACATTGCCTCCCAATATAGACCTGGTGTCGTAAAATACTGAGCTGGGTCAAGTGAATAAATTTGAATACAAATTTTTTGGAAGTTTTCAAAAATGTCGGTTAAAAGGAATACATCAGTTTTCAAATATAGTTCTAAATAATCTTTAAGAGTGGAACATGAGAAATTCGACCGAACTTAAAGAGATTGATCATAATCTTCCTGAGAGCATTTCTTTTCAGTTTAATTACTATAGAATGCTTCCCTTGGTGGGAGGGAAGTTTCCTCGAGTCTACCAGCGGAATCTAAATATTCATAGGGAAATATACCCTTCTTACGCATTAGTCGAAATGCTATCATTACTGAAAAATGACTTTACAGTATTCAATTGATCATCAATTAAATAAGATGCAAGGGTATCTAAACTTGATCGCATAAATCAAAGCTATTTCCAAAAAAAACCTTTTTTTTTAAGCAGAAATATAGTTTTTCTTATTTGTTGGTATTACGGAGTCTCCTAAGTCTTGAATAACTAAATGACAGCCAGTGAAATAATACTGATATGAATTTTTTACTTTATAAACCAAGTTTCATTTAGAGGGCTACACCTCTTAAGCAACTTGTGAAATGACAATTATCTTAAACCCTATCAGTCCCTTAAATTTCCTGACAAGAAGAGCAATTTAAAGAGTTATCAAAAAAATTTTGTCATCTAGAGTCATTCTTATAGGAAAGTACTCATCGCTCAATTTAGTTATAGTTTTTATCAATGAATTTGGAAATCTTATTCCTAAATTTTTACCAATCTAGTCAAGATTCGTGAATACACTTTCTATAATAGGCATATGATATTGGAACATGTTCATTAATTTTAAATAATTTGTTTCAATGCAGCTTCCTCCGTTTTTCACATTGCGCCCTCTTTTGATTTCCTCTTTGAGGAGTCATTAGTCTTTGGAACGAAATATGTACAAATTGCTTAAAAGAGATCAAATTAGTAAAGGAATTTACCTCGAAACATTTTTAATGTACATATTACGTCCGTTTCCACAGTCTTCTACAAACAACATATTTATGTAAAGAGGTTTTTTCACTTTCGATTGAAAAAGTGGTCAAATTAATTCCTTTGTATCTACATTATATCCAAAAACGTTTAAGCTCATATGACTATTCTTTTTTAGGAAACGTTTTATATATTTTATTTCATGGGGGAAAGTCAATCCCGTGAAATCTAGTGCTTGTGCCTCACCGAAGTAGACACTTCTGGGTCACGCCGCGGGACAAGGGGTAATGAGCACTTGTCGCTGGCACGGAGACTCTTTGATGGCAGGACGAACGAGTCGCGGCAATGGTTACGTTGGTTACTGCGATGCCGGACCACAGGCGATGCGGAAACTGCGCTGAGGTTGAGCTAACGTAGGTTTGCTGCTATTTGAGAGGTAGAAAGTAGAACCCCGGAGTTATGAGTTGCGTTGATAACTGATTTATTCTTAAATTGATACATGTTTATATACTACTTGGAACACGAAAGTTTAGTGTAATGAATAGTGAAATGAGATATATTCTAAAGTAGGTCAGTGAATTTTGATTATGGTGAGACTTCTCATCTGCAGTGGGTGCTACTGAGCGCCTGATACTGTTCCCAACTTGGCTACTGCTTGATTTATTGGGTGCTGGTCATGTTGAGCCCCCTTGGGTAAGAACATCTAGTTTTATTTAATCACACACAAATTATCTCCAGCGATTTGTTAATATTATATGCCAACATCTTTGCGAATGTTTCGTTAAAAGGTAGTGGCAATCGGTGTATAATGATTTACAATCATTTCAAAGCATTTCAATTTTATAAGAGATCAACCACCGTCTCTCTCTAGAAATTCTTGAGTTTTTGAAACTATTTTCATTGTATTTTCATGGAAGATACATTCTAAATCAGAATCTTTATTTATGATCGTAATTTTCCTTTGAAAGCTTTTCATTTTAATTTTTTAAGATGAAAGATGAACCAGTAATCGGTGTATAATGATTTACAATCATTTCAAAGCATTTCAATTTTATAAGAGATCAACCACCGTCTCTCTCTAGAAATTCTTGAGTTTTTGAAACTATTTTCATTGTATTTTCATGGAAGATACATTCTAAATCAGAATCTTTATTTATGATCGTAATTTTCCTTTGAAAGCTTTTCATTTTAATTTTTTAAGATTCATCTTTAAAAAGTATATACTCTGCAAACAGTTCAAAATTGACGTTTGCTGAAGTATAACTTTCTAATAAAATGCTGAGATGGGGGAGCAACGACAATTCGATTCAGATCCGATCCGATCCGAACAAGGGGTTGAATTGCATTTCGCTTATGCTACTCCGTTCTTTTGCAAGAAACACTGGGAGTATTGACAAAACTTTCTAATTAGACCGAGTAGAGTGGTTAGAAGAGCTGAGAAGTATTGATTTTTAAATGAAAATATTTGATACAAGTGTAACCATCAAATCCTTATAGGAGACTTAAAATTATACAATAAGGTAGGGTGTTGGTTAGAAGAGGTCGCACATACTTTGCTAGCAGGTGGGAAAGGAAAGATAATTTTTTATGCAGACCATCATACTCAGGTAGCCAATAGGGGACAGTTTGGAAAAAATCATTTCATTTTTTGGACAAGTCAAGGATTTTCATTTGTTGAACTTCGAGTATGCAAATTAAAATCGTCGTTAGTAGATGATTTAAAAAAACTTATTTTTTTTATTTTTAAAACTCGGGTGATAAACCTTTATTCTTAAAACTCAATTAATACAAGACACTTTTTATAAACTGTGAACCGATCGCGGTCTCGGATAAAATAGGACTACAATGAACCTCGGCCAGAAGCTTTCATTTTCTTAAGCTTCCAGAACTTTAATTTTTGTTTAAAATAAAAGTTTATGCTGAAACTGTCGGATCTCGTTGTGAAATGAAATTATGCTGACCGATGCAATTTGATTGAAAATCGGAACGCAATATGTTCTGAACTTAGAACGCAATACTGTGGGCTTTGAACGGAAAGTTTGAGCTTCGAACGGAAGCTTGTGTTTACTTTACGATTAGTTTATTTATCTTAGCAGGACGGTCAAGCGCGGCCCTCGAAGTAGATGGCAAAGGCAAAATCTTAAACAAAGGCAAAGGCAATGTCGCTGAAGGCAAGGGTAACATAGCTGAGATTGAATTCAAAAATTTGTTTATAAATTCCACAAGTGGAACCGTTTCACAGGTTGGATAACTTGCACATCTTGGGGTAAATGAAGAAGATGAAAACCTATAAAAATTTATTTATAAATTGTGTAAGCAACTAACTTAGATGTAACTTAGATAGACATCATGCATATCGTTAAAATAAATAATTTTCTGAACGAATTTGACGGAATTCTGTTTAATACACCCTTTGTACGTCGCCAGTTCATACAATCAAAACTCCTTGAATGTGATAATATGAAAACATCTATTAATAGAAATCATGGAGACATCTGCGTGTGGAGCAATGATGCTGCCACCGAGGGAGTCGGTACTTGTGTATGCCATCGAATTTCGTATAAAAAAAAGGAAGCACTCAACATAGTCTAGAAAAAAAGAATGAAAACGAATAAATAATATAATAAAACATGTTCGCAATACCAAAATAAATGAATGAATATATTATTATGCTACAAAATAAATGTTTACTTTTTATTTCGAGTTAAAATTACAGGTACGGAGAACGAAAAAAATGGACAGGTGTGCATGTTCGGGTAGCTCTGGCTTGAATCTCGCTTATGACAATTAAGTTGACTCTTTCAGGACATGATCGTGACATTTTTATGATTTCTAAGCCCATTAAATTTAGTTAATTTTTGGATTATGCTAATTGTGCCAGAACCCGCATACGCTAATGATAATTGTGCCAGAACCCATATTTTCCTTCAACTAATGTCCGTCAGCCAGATTTTGTTCTTTTTTTCGTCCATTTGCTGCGTTGTTGAAGATTGTGAAAGTAGTCCCGATGCTAAAGTGACCAAAACTTTTGTTCGAGGTAAGTCACCCGTTGCCATGTGTCCAGATACCGCATTTCTTCTCCTTAAGGATCCGTTAAATTGTACAGCAACGCATCTGTACAGCAACGCAACGATTATCAAATGGGCTGGAGTTATAGCATTGAGGTCATTAGGATTAGCGGAAGCTGGTGCAATTGGTCTTGAGTTCAGAATGGCATGATTTTCGGGCCGGCATGAAGGTTGCTGTAGTGAAGGTATTCTACATACAGTCGTGTAAACCGATAGTTTTGAGATAGTAGGGTCTAGTGCTTTGCATTGAATGGGACATCGTATAAACTGATGTAGAAACTTGGGCTTGTTAGCCACATGCTGCTTTGTAGCTCTGCTGCACGGCAGGCGCCGGAAACAATATCCGCAGTATTCTTCGCCGATGAAACGTGCCTCCAAGTTACCTGGCTAGTGTGCTTTTGAAGTTACGATATGCGGTTGGCTAAGTAGTTTAATTTAGAAAAACGTAACTTGGTCGATGTATTTTTAAAGTTTGTCTGCGAATTGGAGCCAAGTCCTGCTGAACAGTAATGCTTAGATAGTGATTGTGACGAGTAAGTGTACTTCGATTTTGTAAGTGAGTCTACAAAGAACATAAATTCAACATACATAGGCTCTTTCAGACGCGTCAGCGAAGCCATGTATTTCACTGTGATGCGATTCTGATGTGTATACAAATCGAGGTATTTGAATGTTCGCTATGTTCTTTAAATCCTCTTATAGGTTCATCCCAATCTAGTCCTTAAAGTGAAACAGGGCTGAGGAATCCCAGCAAGTCGAACCTTCGGGCGACAACTAAAAGAATTGTTCGCTTGGTGAATAGCTCTTGATGATAACAAGGGTATCGAAATGTAAAGACATCATTAATTGGCTTCCAAGCCATCCCAAGAGTTTTGGTTACATCTTGATCGTTGAGTGAAATGAACACCTCGTTTTCAAAAGTTTTGGTGATTTCCTTCGAGTTGCTGTTGAACTTTGTAAGATGAAGGCCAGCTCTAGCAAGGATGTTTACGGTGTCGTCCTTAATCTGTTGGAGCTCGGTGATCTGGTCTCGCAAAGCAGCTGCTCCTCGGGGATGATTGTTTTCATGTAGGTCAGCGATGTGTATGAGCCCGCTTATCGCCAAGAAGGGCGCTGCTGACATGCCATAGGTAACGGTTCTCATGTTTTTAATGTTTTTAATTCTTCAGAGGAATCTGGTCTCCAGGGAATCTATTGGTAGCATCGGTCTCTTTCGTCAACTAGGAACTGGCGATACATTTTAGCTATGTCACCTGTGAGTGCATACCTATGAAGACGGAAGGATAAGAAGGTTAATATAAGATCTTGCTGAATCGTTGGGCCAATATTCAAAAGCTCGTTTAATGATTTTCCAGAGCTAGTCTTTACCGACGCATCGAATACGACGATGTTATAATGTGGATTCTTACGATCAGCATTCTCTATAAGAGACATGTGCCCGCGGTTAATGTACTCGTTGATGAACTCCACATATGCCTGTTTTAACTTATCGTCGCGATCAAGTCTGCGTTCTAGTGCTCTAAAACGCTTATTGCATTTTTGAAGGAGGTTCCCAAGTAGCTTGGTGAGTCCTTGAAAGGAAGTAGATGATTGATTTTTCCATCTGGTTGTATCGTGGTATTTGTGCAGAAGTGTCTTTCACAAAGACTTTCGTCGCTGAATGTATGATTCTCAGACTTGTGGAATGAACTGTGGCAACTAAACAAATCTTTAGACGCGCGGACTAAAAATGGCTGCAGTTGGACGAAGCTTCATTTGCCAGCAAGTGTCCGTCCTGTCACGGTCGCCAAATTACAGCTTCGGTGTTTTTTGACATATCTTATACTATTGGGAAAATCATTTTTGGTAATTTTAAATTTAATAATTATAATAGCAAGGGTATACAAACTTCGGCTTGCCAAAGTTAACTTCCTTTCTTGTTTATATTGAGCTGTTTAACATCGTTTAGAATTTTCAGGACTCTAAAATAAAGTTTTAGAAAAAACTGACAAACAAAATACAATTTTCATTTTGAAAAGTCCCCCAAAATCTTGTTTTGCGTAATACTTTTGAACGGAGAATCCGATTTTGACAGTTGAGGTGTCATTCGACGCGTATTTTAAGTGAGAATACAAATAGGTTAATAGCGGGGGGTATTTGTCCCCACCGGCCTCAACAGATCCAATTTTCACTTTTTCACTTTCACCGCTCATTCTATGAATTCCTTTTCGTTTTTGCAACACCTTTCGATTTATGTATCACTCAAAACCATCGGAAGAATACAGTAGATTTTCATTTCTTCGTGTATATAGTAGTCGCCTTCGCACACCCTCCTGGTGCGCTTCGTCACTACGTGGACTGCCATCCACAGTGATACTTCGCACACTCCCCTTTTGGGCTTCGTCTCAGTGATTTCGGAGACATTCAAATATTGCTGTTGCTCCTTACCATGCATTTACCTTGCAAATCTCAAATTGATCCTTATGTGTTTTTATACCCGTTACTCGTAGAGTAAAAGGGTATACTAGTACTAGTTACTAGTATGTAACAGGCAGAAGGAAGCGTTTCCGACCCCATAAAGTATATGTTTGTGCCTAACCGAAGTAGACACTTGCAGGACGATCGCGTCGCGGCGATGGTAACGATGGTTACTGTAATGCCGGACCACAGGCGATGCGGGAACTGCGATGAGAGATACGTCCCTACGATTTACTTAGCTAGTTGAGACAGTGTATTACGAGCCCTATTCCTAGAGGTAGGAAGTAGAACCGCGGAGTTATGAGGTGTGTTGATAACTGATTTATTCTTCACTTGATACATGCCTTTATACTTCTTGGAACACGGAAGATTAGTGTAATGATTAGTGAAATAAGCTATACTCTAAAGTAGGTCAGGGAATTATGATTATGGTAGCAGTTTACGTAGTTGGCTCGGCTAATACTGCAAAATGTGCTGACTGCACTGGCGGGTCAGTGTGCCGTTGAGTCGGTGAGTTAGTGAGACATATAATATGCTGATCAGCAATTCTCATCCGCAGTGGGTGCTACTGAGCGCCTGGTACTGTTTCCTTACTTGGCTACTGCTTGATTTGTTAGGTGCTGGTCATGTTGAGCACCCTTGGGTACGAACATTCTCCTCCCCATTGAGGGGTTTCCTCAATTAAGACGGGATGTCGGTCAGCTCTTGGCCGAATTGTATAGAAAGCACCTAACATATCATTGACCGAGGAGGATATTTCCTTCAGCTGCAAATGTTCATGTTTCTGATTAAGTTCCTTCATATCTTATTGATGCTGCTTAAAACTCCCCTTTGCGATAAAATTTACATTACCGTGGGGACTGAAATTGTGCCCTCGTAGAACTTGATCATTTGGCACGTCTATGGTATGTAAACATTCTGCAACTAAACTTAGATATTTCTTGGTTAAATTTAAAAATGTTGAACAAAAGTCAGACTTCTTGTAGGTTTTAAGTTGATGAGAAGTCGGTTCTATATTAATTGGTTTTTTTCTTGCAGTAAAAAGTTCAGTCAGCTGCAATGAACCATTATATGTAGCGGTTGATTCTCGTTCGGACGAGTCAGTGTCGCCAGTTCTTTGTTGGCTACATATATCTTCAGGCTCTTTTATTTTATAAATGAATCTCTTCTTTATCGAGAGAAATCTTATTCTGCCGTTTGCTATCTTATGTATTAAATTGATTATAGTTCACCGGATTCTTATCTTTCGTTGGCTCATAAGGAGCGTTCGGCCCTGCAACATCATCTGCGTCTTCTACCAAAATTTCCAAGATTTCCGTATCAGATGAGGTTTCTTTATGGAGAAAACCTGTGATTACATAACACATAGTTCAAGAAGTTCACCGGTTATTACACGTGAAAATACTTCAACCCCTAAGGTTAGGTCAATGGGTCCAGGTTGACGAAAGTCAGGATCTGCTAGCGGCAGTCCCTCAGGAATATCAAGATCGGTTGCAATCGGTACTGACGGTTGGTCTGTAATGACTGTGGGCATAATAAATACCTCTACTAGTGTTTCAAACCCTAATGTACATGATGAGAGCCTTAGTATTGATCCGATTGCTGTTGTTGTTTTTCCTCCGATTCCAGATACTTTAATCGGTGACGACATTTCCTTAAGAGACAGCAGATTGCCATCCTCTTTGAGATAAGATTCACCTGTGATCCACCATCTATTACAGCGCGACATGTTTGCAGTTGACCGGTTGGCCCTTGTAATGATACCTTGGCGGTCGCGAGCAGAGTATATCCTCCAGGGTTGTCGTAGCCTGCAATGGTTGCTGCTACGGCCACTGGATCGCTAGTCGGTCCTTGGTGTAGCAGTGAATGATGCGGCTGCCGGAAGACTCGACGAGTGGCCGGTGATCCACAGTTTTCAACCTTATGAGCTGTAAACAAACAATTTGTGCATGCTCCTACTTGAATAATGGCCTGTCGCCGTGTCTTGGGGTTCATTTCCTGGAAACGGCTACATGCTCTAAGATGACAAATCTTACAGCTCTCTTCGTTGTGAACTGACTGATGGCGGAGTGTTGCTGTAGGTTGAGCGCTTATCGTCTCCAGCATGCAAGCGCGCCTCTCAATAAACGTCAGTACACTCCTTAACGTTGGAATTTCCGTTGGTGCATCCGCTGAATTTTCCAGAGCAGCTAGATATTGCTGGTCTAGTTTTCTTATGATAATAAAACACAGGATTGGATTCCAGGTTTTTGTGCTGACATCGAGGTTTTTAAGAGTACTCATTGAGTTTTTGATAGTGTCATGAAAGGACCTTTGTTGGCGCGAGGAGCCGTCTATAGGCTTATGGTCAATAATTTTTGCCATGGCGGCGAGTACTAGTATTTTTCCGTTCTGGTACCTGGCCTTCAATCGCAACCAGGTGTAGCAATAGCCACCCTGTGAGAAGGTTGTGTCTGTCAAAAAGTTCCTCGCTTCACCAAGAAGCAAACTCTGTAGAATATGTAGTTTTTGACTGGCCGAATATGGTTTATTATGTGCCAATTCCACAAAGAGATCATAGAACCGTGGCCAGTCTAGATACTCGCCGTTAAACTCCGGAATGCTAATTGGCGGTAGTGCCAAGTTTAGGCTCATTGTCGCGTCGTTTTCTCGAAGAAGGTTCATTTCGTATTCCTCGTATAATGTGTGGAATTGAGCTAGCTCTGATTATGCCAGAGCTGCGGCCCCAGCTGTGCTGTGCAATTCGTCGTGGGCTTGCCTCAGTAACGCCCAATGGAAATCCAGGTGCCTTTGTAGGGCTGGGGTGACGGTTGGGGTGTTCGAGGCTAATGTTAATGATGACTCCAATTCGTTTGCTTGCAGCTCGTTTTGGTTGTCTAGTAATCGATTGTGTAAATCGATTCTTGTGTGACTTGTTTCCTCTATGAATGAAGTAGACATATTGTGTGACTTGGAAACAAAGACTCCTGTGAAGCTGGATTAAGCTGACGATCCTGTGACGCTGGATGAAGAAGCGTATCCTGTGAAGCTGGATGAAGCTGAGTTCCTGTGAAGCTGGATGAAGCTGAGTATCCTGTGAAGCTGGATGAAGCTCAGTATCCTGTGAAGCTGGATTAAGCTGACGATCCTGTGAAGCTGGATGAAGCTGAATATCCTGTTCAGCTGGATGATGCTGAGTATCCTGTGAAGCTGGATGAAGCTTGGTATCCTGTGAAGCTGGATGAAGCTGACGATCCTGTGAAGCTGGATGAAGCTGTGAATCCTGTAAAGCTGGATTAAGCTGACAAACCTGTGACGCTGGATGAAGAAGCGTATCCTGTGAAGCTGGATGAAGCTGAGTATCCTGTGAAACTGGGTGAAGCTAAGTATCCTGTGAAGCTGGATGAAGCTCAGAATCCTGTGAAGCTGGATTAAGCTGACGATCCTGTGAAGCTGGATGAAGCTGAGTATCCTGTGCAGCTGGATGAAGCTGAGTATCCTGTGAAGCTGGATGAAGTTCGGTATCCTGTGAAGCTGGATGAAGCTGTGAATCCTGTGAAGCTGGATTAAGCTGACAATCCTGTGACACTGGATGAAGAAGCGTATCCTGTGAAGCTGGATGAAGCTGAGTATCCTGTGAATCTGAATGGAACTGAGTATCCTGTAAAGCTGGGTTAAGCTGAGTATCCTGTGAAGCTGGATGAGCTATGGCTTCCAGGGCGGGTGGATGTAGTGAACTTAACGGTTCTTTTCACGCTTTAACGCTTACATACTGCCGACCATTATCAGTTCGCAAGTCTTTTGAGTAACCTAACCGGCTAAAAATATCCTTACAGGTTTTAATAAGTGACTGTGATGTGACTGAGCGCACAAACTTAAGCTCAATGTACCTCGAGTTAAAATTTATTAGAAATTCAGCAGAAATTCATTGGTTGGTAGTAGATCAGTAGCGACTAAAAGCCACTGTCCGTTTGGAAACTCGGTTCTCTTCATCGGAGGTGAATTTGTCAATCTAAAAAGTCCTTCACAAATATCTGTGTATCCCTGTCAATTTGGGCCAACCATACTTCAGAGCGCAGCCGTCGATTCATTATTGATTCGCCATGGTGGTCTTCGTGTGCCAGAACTAACACCGTTTGTCTTAGTATCGCCGGGATAACAATGCATTAATCTTAGCAGAATTGTTCTATTAGTTGACAGCTCTTGTCGAATCGAGTATAGTTTATTTAATGTAGCGGAGTCACAAGAACCCTGTTGAAGGCACATCATCCCGTCAATCATTTCCTTGTTGTGTGTTGGGGCAGCATTTTCAATAATTCGCAGTATGCTGTGCTCGCCCTTAAGATCGTAACGAGTTGAGGATGCTCTGTCACACAATCAGGATAAACAATCAGCTATATTTTCCATGCCCGATTTATAAATTGATACGCCTGAAGACGTGAATGCCATCTCTCGATACGAGCCGGAAGTTGTGATGTCGGCTTAAAAAACACTTCCAATGGCTAACGATCAGTCACAAGGCCAAATTCTCCTTCTCTGAATGAGAAAAGCGATTTAATTTTGTTCAATATCATTTTAAAATTGCAACAATACTGCTCATAAAGCAACGGGGCTAGCATCAGCCATAAATCTTGTTCTGTTTTTGGGGTCAAGTTATGAGAGACTCGGTATATTAGTTAAAGCTGGTTTTAGCTTTTAGAACCCAATCTCTTCAGTTGCTGCAGAGAGGAATTTTACGGCACTATACTGCGCTCTGTGATCAGCTCGCCGGTATTGGGGTCGGGGTTTTTCGTATCCCTGTGTTCTCCTTTGACTCAACACTTGATAAAAGTTAAGTGCACTTCCTGACTCTACTCTAAGCAATACAAAACAAGCAAAATATTAAAATAAAGATCCCCAAACGGTATAGCTGGTAGAAGGAGCTAAATAGACACGCTGTTTCGGCCGTGATCCTAGTTAGAATTGATCACGCATTCCTCTATACCCACCCTACCTTGGTAATGCACGGAACAAAGTTGGCATTGCCCCAAAAGTAAACGTATCTTTGTGTTTAACCTCGATAATTCATTGGTATTATGCACTGGGTTATTTATTTTGTCTTATTAGACATTTAATAACAGAAGAATTCATTTAATTGTACACATTTCATTCTATATTGATTTGGGTTGGAACATTATAGTCGGTTGTAAAGCTGTGCCTTTCGAATGCCTTAACCCTTAGCTGATCTAATAATTTTGTAAGGCCGTTAGGAACAAAGAAGAAAGTAACATTTTATTTTCACTGGCCACTACAACTATCCAACTTCCCAAGATCGAAACGAACAAATAGCTGTTATTTTCTCAGGATCTACTTCAATTCCTCTGTCAATAAGGATACGACCCAGGAGTTCTTCTACTCATCGTCGAAAGATTTTTGGGGCCGCATTTATGTCAAACATCAGTCTTTTGTATCTGAACAATCCTCGAGGTGAAATGAAAGTTGTAAGTTGCCTACTTGATTCCTTCAGCAAGCCGAAGTTTGTATACCCATGCAGTTATAAGAAATAATCAATGTTAGTAACACCATTTTAATTTTTTAAGGATTGTTGCTAGCTTCAGTTATATTTGGGTAAAACTAAATTCGTAATGCTGAAAAGTTAAAATATTCTATATCCTAGAGTAGAAGAAAATACGATAAAAATCAACAACGCAAATTTTTTTTTAAATAATTATTTAATTATTTCTCTGACTGTTTCTTTGTCAGCTATATGATTAAGTCGTTCGATTCTTATTAAATTTAATTCGAAATTCTTAAAAATACAAAAAAAATATTCCCAATTGTATAAGATAATATGTCAAGAAACACCGAAGCTATAATTTATTTCGTATTATTTTCCCACCAATTTCCGATCGATCCTATGGCAGCTATATGATATGGTCGTTTCTTTGACAGCTATATGTAAGTGTCGTTCGATTTTTATTAAATTTAATTCGCAATTCTTAAAAGAAACAAGAAAAAACGCTATAGTCGAGTACCTCGACTATCAGATACCCGTTACTCAGCTAAAGGGACCAAAGGGAAATGGATATATGCAAACAGCAAGGCGAGATTGCGCCACCTACCGGCGGTAGACAGATTTAAGCGTTATGGGCGTTAGAGTGGGCGTGCACCAATAAATTTCTGTTAAAATTTGTTATCTAGCATGAAAGTTGTGGGTGCCACAGGCTTGGGCGGCTTGTGGGCGTTAGAAAGGGCGTGCCGTATTCGCGTGACAAACTTGCGCTGCGTATAAGGCTACGGAATCTAAATCTGAGAATTAAATTCTCTATCTTTGATCAGGAATCTGCACGCCAAATCTTAATAGCCTAACTCTTATAGTTTCCGAGATCTCAGCGTTCATCCGGACGGACAGACAGACGGACAGACGGACATGGCTAGATCGACTCGGCTAGTGATCCTGATCAAGAATATATATACTTTATGGGGTCGGAAACGCTTCCTTCTGCCTGTTACACACTTTCCGACGAATGTAATATACCCTTTTACTCTACGAGTAACGGGTATAAATACATTTCAGTTAAAATTTGTATTCTAGCATCAAAACGGCAGGAGCCACAGTTTTGGGCGGCTTGTGAGCATTAGAGTGGGCGTGGCACATTATTGAAACAGGAAGCGTAAGAAGCTCAGGAATCTGCCTACGAAATCCCAAAAGCCTAGCTCTTATAGTTTCCGAGATCTCAGCGTTCATCCGGACGGACAGACAGTCGGACAGACGAACATGGCTAGATCAACTCGTCTAATCATGCTGATCAAGAATGTATATACTTTATGGGGTTGGAAACGTCTCCTTCACTGCGTTGCAAGCTTCTGACTAAAATCATAATACCCTCTGCAAGGGTATAAAAATAAATGAATGTCGCCATTTTCCTTTAATGCAGTACCTATCGGCGATATCCAAGGACTGTGATATCCAGCTTGCGAGCTTCCTCCAACTTAGCATTATCCTTTCCTTCCAACGCGACAGGAATACCTCTCATAGGCTGTTTCACCAAGGTCTATGTGGATCTATTTTCAGTTTAACGCTGACATCCTTCCACTAAGAGATTTACTGGTAAGCCGACTAGCAGGACGTTTAGTGTAATTGCTGTTTCCCGTCCAAGTAGTGACTGCCGTCCCTTTCCATTTACGAAAAAGGATGCAATCAGCTCCAAATCTGGCTTGACCGATGTGGGTGCCCCAAAAACACAATCGACGTTCAAAGTTGTTCCCTAAATTTGTTTTGGTTCTCTTTACGAACATTGAAAACAGTTGTATTTCTCAATTATAGAACCACCCAATCGTCCTTAGAGATAAGATTAAACCGAGAGCTGGAATCGATTATCATTGCAAGATCTTCATCACCAATTCGGCATTTCATCCATTCTTCATGTTCCACATTACTGTCTATTTTAAATTAGTTATCTCGATTGATCTCCTTTCCCTCGTGGCTTCCGTCTTTAAGGTTATGCTCGTTCTAAAACAGTTCGGCATTTTCGGGCAAAGTGGCTCAGCCGAAAACACCGATTATATTTATTGCTTCGCGCTGGACATGTAAGACCATCCTCCTTTTGGAGATTTTATACACGGTGTCTGGAAACGACTTTGACTGCTTCAGCTGGTATTGCTTACAGATTTCTTCGTGATTTGGGCACGCTTCGATGATTTTGCCTAATGTTAATTCGTTCTACAAAAGTTTCGTTTTCAGTTCCGGATTAGCCCACTTATCAATAATTTTATCCTTCAAGCAGATTTCTTCCATCTCGAACCAAAAGTACATCCCCGAATTGCTGGCGCCGACGTAGAATACTTTTTTCAAAGTTCTCTCCTTATTCAGGAGTTATTTTCCCGAAAAGGTCTTTCGAATGTAGAATTTTCTTTAGGTGAGAAAGAAGTTGTGAACTTATCAACTAGTATCAAAAAGACGTAATTTTTCTCTATACCATCGTATTTTACTATAGCACCCGGAAGTGCATACGGATCCATTTGAAATTGTTTGCCACCCAAGTGTAACAACTTTGTTCTTTCCCTTGTAACCGACCAGTTATCACTTCTAGATATATTTTGAAAACTCGAAGCCAGCACTCCCATTCCCTTAGGAGCTAGGACTTCTCGAAATTTCCACACAAGTAAGGTTTTATGACGCCCTCAGCCATCGCGATTAATGCTACTCCAGAAAAAAAAACATTTTTTTATATATAGGTAGCTTCTGTCGAGCCTCCTCTCCCTCTAACTACTGTCAGGTAATTTTTATACCCGTTACTCGTAGAGTAAAAGGGTATACTAGATTCGTCGGAAAGTATGTAACAGGCAGAAGGAAGCGTTTCCGACCTTATAAAGTATATATATTCTTGATCAGGATCACTAGCTGAGTCGATATAGCCATGTCCTTCTGTCCGTCAGTCCGTATAAACGCTAAATTGGGATCTCATATTTAGATTCCGTAGCCTTGTACGCAGCGCAAGTTTGTTACGCGAATATGCCACGGCCACTCTATCGCCAACAAACCACCCAAACCTGTGGCGCCCACAATTTTCATGCTAGATAAAAAATTTTAACTGAAATGTATTGGTCTCGACAATCCCTATTTGCTTCGCCCGGTCTAACGCCCATAACGCTTAAATCTGTCTACCGCCGATAGTTGGCTCATTTCAATCTCGCTTTGCTGCTTGCATATCTCCATTTCCCTTTGATCCCTTTAGCTGAGTAACGGGTATCTAATAGTCGAGGTACTCGACTACAGCGTTCTTCCTTGTTTGATTTTTTTTTTACGATCTCTGTTATATTGTCTTCATGATCATGCCCTGACCACTGTCAGATAATATTTTTATTTATATCAGACATTTGTCCAAACTTTGTGGGCAATTTGCCTCTGACCACTGTCAGTTAGTGCTAAATTTATTTATTTAGGCTTTGTTTTATATCTCTATCCGCACTTCGCACTGACCTTTGTTAGATTTTTCCCAATTCACTTCTCTCTCCGTTTGACTTCTCTTTTTTTTATCTTATGTGGGAATCTTTAGATTCACAATGTTTTATTGGGATAAAGTTTAAACATAGAAGTGCTTAGATTAAATTTTACAGAGTTCTGTTTGTCACATGAATTGTATTCTTGTCTTCACGAACGCTAAACGACGACTCCCCGCTCACTCGTGTAGGTATCGGCGGCATTAAAAGAACCGAGTACTTTATCGAGGATTTCAGATTGCGAACTGATTAAGAGTTGCCATATAACTTAACCCGCTTCGAGTGTGCCATGTAATAAGCCCGCCAGATTAAAATCCTGCATTCGGCCCTCCTGACTGTTCATTCGCCCCGAATGGACCTGACGAAGGTTTCATATACTCGGAAACCGTAGATGTTTTAAAAGGACCCTCTGAATCACCTATACGTTCTACTTCGTACCGCCCATGATCCTTTACTGCAACAATCTTGTAGGGCCCTAAAAACTTCCCCTTAAGCTTTTATCCGACACTCTTTCTTGTTTCCGCTTTAAATCAAACGCTTTCTTATTCTCGTCTTGTACCTTTTTGATGTTCTCTCTGGCTGTTTGGCGAAACTTCTCTATTTTTTCATCTAGATCTCCTGCATCAAGTCCTTCAGTTCATGGCAGCCGGCTAATCGCATATCAACTCCAGTTAAAAGCTTGAATGGCGTAATCTTGGTGCTTCTCGGCTCAGTGCTGTTGATAATTTGCTGAACTCGTCCCACGTAAATATACCAAGCCAATGGACTTTCATAGCTCAACTTTGCTAGCATTGGTACGACGTTCTTGTGAAGTCTTTCGACTTGGCCATTTCCGCGTGGTACACCTGTCGCTATAAGCAGATGCTGTATTTTGTGTGACTCGCAGTATTCCTTCGTCTACACCAGTGCAACGAGTTGGGTAGAGCCAGACATATTTTGAGAATCCGTCTACTATGACAAGGATGTGATTATATTGCTTGGTCGTCAATTCCATGGGCCCGACGTGGTCGATGTGGTATATAATGAAGGGTAAATCGCCTTTGTCAATTGAAGTAAGAAATCCCTCTTTCTTGCCGGCTTTGGCATTTACGATAATGCATCTTATGCAACTCTCGACGATTCGATCGGTTTTATCTTTGAGCTTGGGAATGAAATACGACGTTTGGATTATATCCTGTGTCTTTCTGGCAGAAAAGTGCCCCTGGCTATGCGCTCTCTGCATTATTTCATTTTCCATAGACGAAGGTACTACGACCAGCTCACGAGTCGGATCTTTAAAGAGAACGTCATTCTGTATATAGAAGTCCTCGTATGCATCCTTTTCTACAAGGTTCCGAACTGCTTTTGTCCAATCATCGCTAATCTGGGCTTTCTTTAAGCGATGAGTAATAGAGTCTGACAAAAAGAAACATGAGACTCGACTCAGGGCATCAGCATGTTTCATGTGAGTCCCCGAGCGATTTTCGATCTTGTAGTTGAAGTCCTGCAATTATAAAGCTCAACGAGCTACGCGAAGAGGAATTTCCTTTTTGTTCATTTTCATTTTGAACGCGTTACAATCAGTTACGATTGTGAACTTTATGCCTAACACATAGACACGCCACTTGACTAGAGCTCCAATAATAGCAAGTATTTCCAGTTCATAGGAATCGTTGTTTTCCTCGAATGGTGATGTTTTTCGGCTCGTGTATTGGACTGGATGGAAAGCACTGTCTACGGGGTCCTTCTGCAGTAAGACTGCGCCAAAACCGTACTTGGACGCGTCTGTGTGGATTTCCGTTTGTAAGTTAGGATTATACAACTTTAGGACTGGTTCGCTAATAAGAGCAGTCTTCAGCTTTTCAAACGCAAATTGTTGTTTCTCTCCAAATTCATACTTGGAATCGCCTCTCAGTAAATCCGACAAGGGCCTGGCAATGGATGCGTACCCGTTTATAAACTTTCGGAAGTATGAAGTCAGACCTAGGAATCTCTGAATCGCTTTTTTGTCATGTGGTATGGGAAACTCTTTCACAGCTTGAATCTTTTCTAAACCTGGGGTGATGGTTCCACTTTGAATGATGTATTCTAGGAACTGTACTTTACTGTGCAATATTTGGCACTTACTCCAGTTGATACGTAAGCCGTTCCGAGTAGCAACCTGCAAGACATCTTTCAACTTAGCAAGTCGTTCATGTACACATGTACACAACGACTACGTTAGTGGCGATGAGCTCCCTTAGAATTGCCATGATGAATCTTGTGAAAACCGCAGGTGAATTTGATATGCCAAATGGTACATAAAGGAATTCAAATTGTCCAGATTGGGTAACAAATGATGTATACTTTCGAGAGCCTGGTTCAATCGGAACGTGGAAGAAGCCGTTTATAAGATCCAAAGTAGTGAATATCTTGGACCCTTGCAGCTTGTCTAGCACGGTCTCCATACGAGCCATCGGAAAATTGTCTCGGATAATTTTCTCATTTAGTTTTCGTTAGTCACAGCACTTCCATTCTTCCATTTTTCTTGGACACCAAAACTACCGGCGATGCGTATTCTGAGGTAATTGGTTGGATGATTCAACTGTTTTCTGGTGACAGACAGGTAAACGACGTGGATGCTTATAGACAGGTATTTCATCCTTCAAAATTATTTTCATTTGTACCGGAGCACTTGCGTTGCGGTCGGGTGCATACTCTTCAATCAAACTTTTGGCCGCAGACTGCTGTGACTGATTTAAATGGGATAAATCAACGTGATCCGAAACTGCTGCCTGTTCTGCACACATGCCCTTAAAGTCTTGCAGAAACTCGGACCCGAAATTGATATGTTTACCTTCGTTACTTTTGGATTCATTCCGTCGCATAAACTCAGTGCCTTCTTTTGTAACTTTCATGTCCACAATATCCAGGATAGTTTTGCCCAAAATTGCGTCAAAGCCCATGTCCAAATCTGAAACCACGTGAAACCTTGCCTTCATGTGCATGTTGTCTATTTCAACAGGTATGACAATGCTCCCAAAAGTTAGAACTTGACTCTCGCCTATTCCCGTCAAACTCTTTTCTTTTCCGGTAAGAGTTTCGTTGCCCAGCTTCAGAAAAATATTCCTGCGCATTAGGCATAGATCTGCGCCTGTGTCGACTAGTCGTTTTAGTTCAAGGCCGGAAGCCGTAAACTCGCTTTTTGGCTTAGTAGCAGCGTTCTTCACGTGAACGGCATTAGCATTGCTCTCCTGTTTTACCTCAACCTCGACTTTGCACTGTGCAGCACGATGACCTGGCTGTCCGCACCGATAACAATTACTGTTTTCTTTCTTCTTGCAATCTTTTTTTAAATGGGACGGATCCCCGCACTTAAAGCATTTACGTACAAACTCGTGTTTTGAGTCGAAGCTTTTGGATCCTTCTGCCTCAGCTACACGCGCTTCATTTTTGTAGAGCATTTTGTATGAACCGTGAATCAATCTGCTCCTTCAAATCCCTTATGGTTTTCGCCTGATACAACATTATTTTGTTTGCCTTAACATCTGGAACTCCCTTCACAAAATACTCTATCAAACTCTCTTCGTCTAGGTTAACTGGCTTGGCTATTTCCATCAAAGCATAAAAATATTCCTGAAGTGTCTCTCCTTTTCTCTGTGCACGTTGACCTAGCTTGCGATGAACCTCAGCAGATGTTATTTTAACAGCAAATTCGCCACGTAATGCTGCCTTAAGAGCATCCCAGTTGCGAATGTTAACCTGACTGCGAATGAACGATCTTGCAGCCCCACTGAGCAACTGCTTGGAATAAATGAATAGTTGAAGCTGACTCCACTGCACAGTCAAAGCACGTTCCTCCAACTCCTGGATCCACTGATCTATACCTGGACTACATGTACCTGCAAAATTTGAAACACTGCCTTCTAAATCTTTAAGTGATCTTGCCCTCCAGATTCCGTCAACCCGCCTTTGCTCCAATGCCCGCTTCACGCTCCTGGCTTGCTCCGCTCGCCTCTGTCTATCGCTGCTCCCAACGCCTTCCACAGATCAGCCTCTGCACGTTACCAGTTCACCGTGACTGGCCGGATCTCAGACCGACGCTCTGGAGATCTATGATGCACTACCTCCTGGACTGTAGTCGCTATTGGCTCCAAGCTTTTCCCTTGCGCGTTTTCACACACACATCTGCGGAATTCTGGTATTTGTCGTCGTCTTTTTTGGACACACTGCCAAATTAACTGCGCAGTTGTCTCAAATTGTCATTTCACCAGACTTGAAATTTGGCAATCATTGTTGTTGTGTTTGTTAAAACGCACTTCTGCACTCTAATGTTTGGGTCAAGTCCCGGTTGAGCCCCCAAATTGTGGGATAAAGTTTAAATATAGAAGTGCTTATATTAAATTTTACAGAGTTCTATTTGTCACATGAATTGTATTCTTGTCTTCACGAACGCTAAACGACGACTCCCCGCTCACTTGTGTAGGTATCGGCGGCATTAAAAGAATCGAGTACTTTATCGAGGATTTCAGATTGCGAACTGATTAAGAGTTGACATATAACTTAGCCCGCTTCGAGTGTGCCGTGTAATAAGCCCGCCAGATTCAAATCCTACACTTATCTGATTATCACTTACAATAAAAATTAAATTCTCTTGAAGTTCTCCCTCTCTTAGCTTTGCTTACTTCTCTCACCGCACTTTAGCTAGTCCGCGCACTCTCTTAAAACAAAAGGAAAAACCAAAAGGGAACCACGACCATAGAAAAAGAAGTGAGAACGCTATAGTCGAGTATCTCGATTACCAGATATCAAGCTTTAAAATTGAGAATTGATAAAAGTTAAGTTAATATGCTAATTCGCCAAAAATCTCAATAGGCACACGGGTTTCGCTATACGAGAGTTAGTCGTAGACTAATGGGAAAACGAAAAAGAAAGACTTAAAGCGCTGTAAGGTTTATGCCAATCAATTTTTTTTTACCACTGCTTGCAGTTGAAGAGGGTGGACGTGTCTCGTGCGAGGTCCGGGAAAAGTGCGAGAACGATGATGAATTAAATGCAAAGAAAACACAACAACTTAACTGGTAAATTTCAAATATACGAAAAGATGCTAAAACATAAAGAAAAACAAGGAAGAACGCTATAGTCGAGTACCTCGACTATGAGATACCCGTTACTCAGCTAAAGGGACCAAAGGAAAATGGAGATATGCAAGCAGCAAAGCGAGATTGAAATGCGCCACCTACCGGCGGTAGACAGATTTAAGCGTTGTGGGCGTTAGAGTGGGCGTGGCAAAGTTTTTTTTGAATCAATCGATAGGTATTGACAAGACCAATACATTTCAGTTAAAATTTTTTATCTAGCATGGAAATTGTGGGCGCCACAGGCTTGGGCGGTTTGTGGGCGTTAGAGTGGGCGTGGCATATTCGCGTGACAAATTTGCGCTGCGCTCAAGCCTTCGGAATCTAAATCTGAAATCCCATTTACTTATCTTTGATATTTTCCGAGATATCCGCGTTCATATTTACGATTTTTTGAAGTTTGTGGGCGGTTTGTGGGCGTAAAAGTGGGCGTGGCAAACTTTATTTGGGTCAATCGATAGGTATTGATGAGAATAATACATTTCAGTTAAAATTTTTATTCTAGCATGAAAACTGCAGGAGCCACAGTTTTGGGCGGTTTGTGGGCGTTAGAGTGGGCGTGGCACTCTGCTGAAACAAACTTGCGCTGCGTAAGAAGCTCAGGAATCTGCACGCCTAATCTCAATAGCCTAGCTCTTATAGTTTCCAAGATCTCAGCGTTCATCCGGACGGACAGACAGACGGACAGACGGACAGACGGACAGACGGACAGACGGACATGGCTAGATCGACTCGGCTAGTGATCCTGATCAAGAATATATATACTTTATGGGGTCGGAAACGCTTCCGTCTGCCTGTTACATACTTTCCGACGAATCTAGTATACCCTTTTACTCTACGAGTAACGGGTATAAAAACTTAAGTTTAAACTCACAATATCAGTGTAATGACTTAAACAAGCGCATAATTATTTTTATATTTATATCAATGAGCAACGAACAAATTAAGGAGCGTCTAAGCTCTATGAGCCGAAGAGACGGGTTCTTCTCGTATGTCGCAACGCGTGATAGCGAAGTGCAAGAAACTACCCTACCGACGGTCGATAGCAGCGGTAAAACTTCAGCAATCGCACTAAATGCATTAGCAAC
Organism: Drosophila subpulchrella; assembly: GCF_014743375.2. Taxonomy (NCBI): domain Eukaryota; kingdom Metazoa; phylum Arthropoda; class Insecta; order Diptera; family Drosophilidae; genus Drosophila; species Drosophila subpulchrella. Next base: position 281,283 of record NW_023665709.1, on the reverse strand, counting down.
AACTACAGCTACGGCAACAAAACCAACAAAAACCACAGTTACGGCTATTATTTCGAGATCGACTGCGATGTCGTCGGCCACAGCGCTAAATACAACGGCGACAAAAACCACGACAACAAATCAAAACCAAATAAAAAATTCAGCAAGCGGGCCCGGCCATATAGACCTGATTAGATCGCTACATCCATATCAAGCGTAAGCTTAGCCCACAGAACACCGCGGTAGGTAACAAGTCAAAAATAAACCGTGTCCAAAGAGACAATAAATTACGCGGTAGATCCAACCGTAATAGATTTGCGTTTCTAGCAGAAAGTGAACCAGAACAGGCTCAAGAGACCCAACCGAAACCTAAGCCTAAGGGAGAAAAAATCTCGAATTCCATGGTTGACAAAATTGTTGCGCTGACCTGGGACGGAAACTTTCATTTTGTTCCGAGCTTCAGACCAAATCTGAAGAACATTTCCAAGCTGTATCCAAATACCTGGAGGAAGCTAGGAAAAAAACTACACGTACCAACTAAAAATCGACTATAATGACAAATACACGCACTGGCGGTTACGCCTCGTGACTCCCAAAGGAAGGCAATTATATAATGCAATCATAAGTCCGCGCAACAAATTAGACTATGTTTCCCCTGACAGCCCCACATACTGGCCAACAGACCCCTGAAGAGTTCCAGACTTAACAGACTTTGCGGTGACAAAAAACATTCCACGCAACACAAGTATAATAGGCGCCAAAGCACTTTCAGACCTCTCATCAGACCATTCGCCAGTGCCAATAGCTCTTCTTCAAAGCCCAAAAACTACAGATCACCCCCACAGGCTACAGATCGCACAGAACAAACTGGTTAAAATATAAAAAGTATGTAAGTTCACACATCAAATTATCCCTTCAGTTCAACATCGAAGCGGAAATCGACTGCTCTTGAAGATGTACTCGTGGAGGCAGCCACTCAACACAACAAGGAACGGACGTGCAAACCAACCACTTTAAAACTAATCTGCAAATTGAACGGCCTGTCCTAGAAAAGAGGCGACTACGACGTGCCTGGCAAAGCAACAGATCGCCGTCACCTAAGCAACGTCTTAAGAAAGCCACTCGCACACTAGGCCGAGCTCTAAAGCAAGAAGCAGAAAATGCACAGCTGCACAAATGAAAAACTTTCGCCAACCAGTACTTAACATCCTCTGTGGAGGGCTCACCCAAATCTGAGCTCTCCAATCGAAACAGTCACTCCAAAAAGAAATTCATCAGGCAACTGTGTCCGCAGCGACGAAGATAGAGCCGAAACTTTTGCTTCACATCTCTCAAGCCTTCGATCGAGTATGGCTCAATGGCCTTATGCACAAAATCAAAACACACCTGCCTGATTACACTCACAAGCTACTTGAGTCGTATCTCTACAACAGAGTATTCTCAGTAAGGAGCAACACAACAACATCTGACGACTACATTATCGAAGCTGGAGTCCTGCAAGGAAGCGCACTAGAGCCTACTCTGTTCCTTCTATACACAGCGGATATCCAACGAGCAGCTAACAACATCTACGTTCGCTAACGACACTGCAATCCTAAGTCGCTCGAGGTGCCCATGCCGAGCAACAATACAGCTAGCCAATCACCTCTTCGTAGTAGAGAGGTAGCTATCTGACTGGCATATTAAAATAAATTAACACAAATGTAAACACATAACGTTTACTCTCAACAGGGAAACATGCCCATCATTGAATAGTACGATGTAATGTATCTCGGCGTCCACCCTGACGGCTAACCTGGAGAAGACACATCGAACGCAAGAAAGTACATTTAAAACTAAAGGCCAGCAGTAGACAAACAAAAAGCGTCCTACAATAAAAAACTCTCTGTGCACCCAAATCGTCTCGCAAGAGCCTCGGATTTCCAGCAGATCCCGCCTACAACGCAACGACCTCCAAACCCAGCAATACATTTTCGGGGCCCATTACCTCAATACCAGTCATATGACTGTTAGTTAGGTTAATAGTATTGTTAGTATCCAAAGGGAGAAGATTCAATAAATAAATAGCAAAGCTTAAAAAAAAAGAAAAAACTTTACGTGAACGGATTTTTGGCTCTTTTACTGCCTTCTAGAGCTTTGCAGCACTAGCTTATCGAGCTTCCCCCTCTTTCTTTTCTGGACTTTCTTTATGGACTGCAGGACAGAATGGAGACATAAAATGCAAGGAGCGAGAACCCGCCTCCCACGCCCCTACCATTGATTTTCAGAAATTTAAATTTTACACTAACCTAATCGGAAATTGATAATTGAAATTGGTATTGACTTTATTGGAGAGGAAGAGGTGGCAAGGGGTGACAAGAGGGACAAATTATTTAAATTGTTCATTATTATTATAAAATAAGTTAGCCGCAAACTCTGTTCTCTCTTAGCGTTGGCAGTGCTTTTCATTCCCTTTCTTTGACCCGCTTTTGTTTCAGCCTGCGACAAGAAAGTGAGAGCAAAACAATCAACAAAGTAACAACAATAAGAAATTTGGCTAGAGGACAAAGGGAAAAATGGACAAATAGCTTATATTGTTAATTATTCAACAGAATAAGTTAGCCGCGCACTCCGCTTTTTCTTAGCGTTATTCTCTTTTTTTTGTCCCGCTTTTGATTCAGCCTTCGCCAAGAAAGAGCGAGCAAAACATAAAATAGACTAAAAACATTTATATTAACTTATGTTTGCTAAACAAAAACCTAAGTTGTTCAATAAAATATTTGGTTGAATATCTTTCTTCGAAAAAGTTCTTATTCGCCGCGCAAATCAGTTTGCAACTATTTACACACTCTGACGCCATTGGTTTTCTTTTTGAAAGGATTATGGGACTTGGAGCGGGAGTGGCACTCTGCCGAAGTTAACTTGCGCTGTGCTATAATCCCAAGAATATACATGCTTAATCCCAACTCTCTACCTCTTAAAATTTCCGTGGTTTTTGGGTGGATTGGAGGCGGTTAGTATGCGTAAGAGTGGGCGTGGCAAACTTTTTTTTAGGTCAATCGTTAAGAATTGACAAGACAAATAAATTTTTTATCTAGTATGAAAACTGTGGGCTACTCAGTTTTGGGCGGTTTGTGGCACCCTGCTGAAACAAACTTGCGGTGCGCAAGAAGCTCACAAAACAACATGCCAAATCCCAAATTTCTAGCTTTTAAAGTTTCCCAGATCATAGCGCTCATACCAACGGTCAGACAGACGGACATGGCTATATCGACTCGGTTAGTGATCTTGATCAAGAATAAATAAACTAAGAAGATTGCATACCAAGACTTTCGACATATAGATTTGTTTGGGAGAAAAAGAGGTGAAAGTGTAAAAGTAAAAACTTAGAAAATTTGAGCTGCTGGATACGGTGGGGATAAAAGCCCCCGGCTGTTTAGCTAGTTTTATTCTTACTGAGAATACGCGTCGAATGACACCTCATTTGTTGAAATCCGATGTTCCGTTCAAAAGTAATTCAAAAAACAAGATTTTCTTCTTCTTCCCAAAATGAAAATGTTTGTCCCTTTGTTTGTGGGTTTGTATGCATCCCATCTTAGTTTTAGGGTTTCGGAAACCCTATGGGTGTGTAAAGTAGCTTGAAATAGAAAACGTTTGTTCTACGACTTTTGGAAAAACCCGCTAGCTTAGCGGAAAATAAAAAAAAAACAGATTTCAAATGCTTATAGTATCTAAAAAACTAATGCTACAGAAACGTGCTATATGTCTCTGAAAATATAATTTAGTTTGCTAAATACTCTTCATATAGTAAAATTGTCTGAATATAATAGATTTAGAGTTATGACAAAAAGATATTTTTTTAATTTAGTCGAACGATTTCCTTTTAAATTTCAAATCATATAGCCCTTGAGATTCCTCGACTTTTGATCTATAACACTTTTTGCCCTAAAAATTACCGTTTGGAAGATATTAAGCGATAAAAGGTTCAACTCGTTTCAGCTCCGTATACGAAATATTTCATATTTATGGGAATACACAAGTATTATGGAAACGCGGATTCTGGGACAATTAGCATATTAATGGCCCCTCCCTTCTCCCCCCACTCATTAACGTATGCGGGTTCTGGGACAATTGGCATAATCCAATAAATTAACTGATTTTAATGGACTTTGAACTCATAAAAATGTCACGATCATGTCTATAAAGAGTATACATAATTGCCCCCATCGCCCCTACATCCCCATGTGATAATATTGATCATGTATCCTTCCCCTCATTATGTGCAATTAATAGTCAGGTGAGAAAGGTGCACGTGAGAAAAGTCGCACAACCATAGTACCCAAAGGTTGTAATCTTACAGGAACACATCCGATCATGTTGGGGAAAGGTGTGATCACGTACCCTTTTGCCTCATTATCACAGGTGTTGCTGTGCACGTGTGAAAGGTCGCACACCCAAAGCATTCAAAGATGGTTATCTTAGAGGAACATGTCCGATCATGTTGGGGAATAATGTTTCCTATGATTGAAAAACTAATTTAGAAATCAAAAGAACACCAATAAAATAAATCTCACAAGTTAATGATTCTCAGATGTGGAATATTTTCAAATACACATTTTTGTTTCCGCCCCAGAAGGTTTAACTGGTAAATTGTCTAAGATTCTCTCCTTTCCACAAATGGGTCATAAACATGTCATTAAACGGATTCAAGCAAGAGCTACCCGAACATGCGCACCTGTCAATTACCTGACCGCAATAAAAGGGACACATGCACAACCCAGAAGGCGCACGCTCATTGACAAGCTCTAATACGTTCCCTCCATCACATTCAAAGAGTTTTGATTGTATGAACTCGAGCCGTACATAGTGTGCATTGAACAGAATTCCGTCAAATGCGTTCAGAAAATTATTTATTTCCTTTCCCACCTGCAGCAAAGTATGTGCGAACTCCTGACAGCAATAAAAGGGACATATGCACAACCCAGAAGGCGCACGCTCATTGACAAGATCATGGGCCTCACGCCAACGACCTCACGGCTGACTGCTAGCTCTAATATGTTCCCATAATAGGGGTTGAAATAACGTTATTTTGTAGCATAATAATACATTTATTCACTTATTTTGGTATTGTGAACATTTTTGTTATATGTAGAAATTAATTTTCTGCTTTGATTCCGGCGATTTGCATAGAAGAAGCAGGCGCACGTTTCCGACGTCATTTCTGGATTACAAAATGTAAAGTGTTCACCATAATTCGTAGTTTTTAGATCATGTCCACCTCGATTCATGAACATAGTTTTTGTGTTTAGAAGGTATTGAAAATGCTGACCAATTATCTGTCCTTTAAATTGTTCAATAAATTGGTCAATTTCCTCATGAATTTTCATTTATTTAATTTTGTTTTCTTGTAGGTCCTTACACATCTAGTCTCAACTTAAAAATGATGTATAGAAATTATTTTATTGTTTTGGAGCTACTTTTAAAAAATGTCAAAATAATGTATGCATTGTTAAGAGCACAAACCCCGCCCTTAAGGTGTGTTTCACAATAGGGAAACTGGTTTCCTTTAAACCTGTTTAATGACGGACAGCCCATTTCCTCGATATTATTGAGCTGACAACTCCCAAAAAACGTCTGTAGAAATCGTTTCTTTTCCACACCTTTACAAATAATTTGTTTTCCGCTTGAAATTGTCCTTAGATACTTTCGAGTTTGTGAAAAACTGTTTTCTCCACCGTTCAAAAAAATGTTGTGATGTGTATTGGTTAACCATATTGCAGTCTTTCGAGATTTTGTATTTAGCAAGGTAAAATCATATGGTGGTTCTATTAAAAAATTATTATTCAAGTTTGGATATTTTTCGAATACAATTCCAATTTCCTTTAGAATAAAATTATTATTATTATCAAAGAAACCTTGAACATCAATCGAAACAGTATCTTTCAATATTTTTCTAATGTTTATGTTTAATGGGTTATATTCAACTAAACGGTCATGTATGAGGAGACAGTAAGTATGGGTATTTTCATGACTTGGTGTCTTCAGTTCTATTGAAATTCTCACGTCAATAGGACCAGTTTTTACTGATTCGCTTTGATATGAAAGATCAACCACAATAATAGGGGTCTTCAATTTAAATTCATTTGGGGTCAAAAATGGTTGTGATTTACGATTATAGTAACTAGATTAAAATCTTGTATACATTTCATATAGGTGAGCATACTGACTCTTACTAAAATCAACATTCAGAGCTTTAAGTTTGATAAGTTATTTGTTATAAGTTCTCCATTTAGTGTAAATCCAATTATGGCAAATCTTGGTTTTTCGCGGTTAGCCGACAATTTCACATTCCAGCTGTGTTGACTCCCACACCCCAACTTGGGGTTAACATATGAATACCAACTCCGGAATGCAATTGGTAGGCCAACACCACTTTTAATAATATCATACATCTAAATTTTTTGCAAAATTTCCAGCTTAAAATATTGTCCATTTCTGGGTTGTTCAAACACATCACCAAGATTCTTAGTTAGCATCAACACTAATTCATGTTTACATTTTAACAAAACTTTTTTTTTTCTCAGCAAATCTCAACAAAATTTTATTGGTACAGAAAAGTTGAAGTGGGGTCCCGTAGAAATTTCGTCTCCACTACTCCATCCAGAATTTAATAGATTTTGACTTTGAAGATTATCCAGAGATATATAATTTTTTAGGGTAGTACTCATATTGACATGGACTTGACACGTTGTATTTAGTTGATACCTAGCAGTATTTTGATGGTTACTTTCCGTTTAGTCTTGTTTTTGGATGCTTACTTTGTGTACATGGTTTTGGATGATTACTTTTTGTATAGTATCTGTAAAGTACTTGGTTTTAGATGGTAACTAACTGTTAACAAGTGTTATGGGTAGTTATAGTCTCTTATTAAGAATTATCTAAGCATACCAACCAACTTACCGTGAACTATAATTACCCGACCGTCATTAAAGTCACATGCCCAAGACCTAAGGAGCAGGACGTCTGATAAGATCTCAAGACCATTGATAAGGGATGAAGTTAAGACCGTGCAACAACTAGGAAGTAGCCAACGTAACTCATTGGTCTAAAAACTTTTTCTTCATTCGTACTTGTAATTTTAATTATAGTCAGAAAGAAATTTTGTAGGATCCTTTAATATTATTTTATTTATTTTATTATTGTAAACAAATTCATTTAATTCATAATTAAATATATATTATATATATTTTTATATAATTAATTTTCTGACTCCTCCCTCTGTAAGAAATATATGGGTTGCTAACCTTCGTTCCAAACGCATATTTTCGCTTGGTTCCCATAGATAGATGTAAAATAATTCTCACAATTTAATGTTTCTCAGATGTTGGATTATTCTTAAACCATTCATTTGTTCAGTCAGAAACAAATTTTGTAGGATTATTTAATATTATTTTATTTATTTTATTATTTGTGGGATATGGATATATTGAGGGATTCACAGTAAACTATTTAATTTCATATGGGGACACACTGTTCAGAGTTCCGCAACCTCAAGCATTCTTCATCAGCCAAAAACGCAAAAGTGTTCCTATCCCTTTTCATCAAAGTGATCTATATCCATCACCCTCTTTCATTAGAAATTACGCCTTATAAATGTAAGCAAGTCAGTTGATGTGGAAATTTTGTCAGAGGAAGTCGTGTTATCCATAGAGTGCGAAAGTCGTGAAGTTTTAAATAAAATACCTTTGTTTCTTTAATTTACTTACTATACCCGAATTAAACATTTAAATTTGAAATACCCTACAAATTATTGGGGGCTCGTCCGGGATAAAGTAAAAGAACAAAGAGAAAACTGTGCGTTAACACATCGAAAAACTGCCGCGACAAAGAACGAAGCAAAAACTGAAAAGGAACAGCTAAAAGCGGGGGAAGTACCTGTTATAGAAACCATTGAAGCCGAGAAAAATCTGAACAGTTAAACAAATCTACCAGAAGATTTGTGTATTAGAGGAGTTTAAACGATTACGAAGACCACAAAAAAATTGCCTAAATTTGTGCAAAACTAACGCGCTAAACCCCGCAACTAAATGATGTACGCAGTATAGAAAAAAAGCAATTCAGATGAAACACGACGAAAAAAAAATTTCGACGACAATTGGATGCAGTGCCTGTGATCGAATTTTGACGACACGGTCGCAGGTGAAAACGAAGGTAGCAATTACCTGTGAGAGGAGGACAACGAGAGGTGATCCTTGCAACGAAGGCGAGGGTGTTATTGGCGAGAGAAGAGAAGGACGACATACAGCAACGCAGTGGCCACTTGCTACTTTTGCTACAACAAAAGTTTCCCTGTGGCGAAAAGAGAAGCTGCAAGAACTTTCAAACGACGCAATTCGTAAAAAAGTGGACGAGACGATCAAGCAGTGCGGTGTGTCGACATTGTAGAAGAGTACGAGCTGGAGTAGCTGAGTGGACTGGAATTGGCAAAATTCAAGCAGTTGTAGAAGACAGAAAAATCCAATTGGGAGTGGTGAGCGACTGAGGCGATTTCACATATTTAATCTGATTTGAACTTTTTTTGATCACACGAATTGTTTAACGTTAATTAAATTATTACTTTGTATCAAAATATTTAAATATTGAATTGTACCACTGTTTGTAAACGGCTTAAACGCATTACCATGGATGCTAGTACGATCCTCGCTTTGACAGTGCCTCTTCTATGGGCAAAGTTAACGAACTAGGTTTGAATACAACTGGCAAAAAAGAGCTTTGCAGGATCGGTTGTTCGATCATTATGGATTAGTTGTGGCTGACGATGAGGACGACGATGCTGATGAGGATGGTGCGAGTGTAAGTGGTTCTTCCAATTACCAAGAAGCGGTTCAACCTAGTAGCTCGAGATTTACCCTACGCTATATTCAGAACAGCGTTTCATAATTTTCAGGCTCCGAACAAGAAGACGTCAATCACTGGCTGTCTGAATTCGATGACGTTGCAGTTACCGTGGGTTGGGATAATTTGCAGAAATTCACTTCACTATGTTCGGCAGAGATACACAAGATTTTGCGCCAAAGGCAAAAACAACCAAAAGAGACATGCATCGAATATCTCTATAGTTTAATGGAGATCAGCAAGCCGATAAATCTTGATGAGGAAAGTCTAGTATCGTACTTTGTAGGTGTCATCCCAGATAGCAGGATCAACAAGGCAGGGTTTTATCGAGCGAAATCCATTAGGGAACTTAAAGAAGAAGTTTTTATTTACGAAAAGATGAAGGGTAAGGGAAATTCTAAAGACAATTTTAACAGGGAATCGTATACAGACTCAGAGCAATTTTTTAAGAAAATGCTTCAAGTGTAACAGCGAAGGCCATATTGCTAAGGACTGCAAGGGCGAAGTAATATGTTACAAGTGCAACAAGAAAGAACACATTTCTAAAAATTGCGATGAGAAAAAAGTAACTATTTCCATTAAGAAAGAGCTTGCAAACGTGCTGGAAGAGAAGGCTGCGAAGGGACTCATTTACAAAAAGATGAAAGCTGAGGGAGTGACATTCATAGCAATGATTGATTCGGGTTCGGGATGTGACTTGTGTTTGATGAGAGAGGACATTTTCAAAAGTTTTGACGGCTTGAAGCTAAAGCCAAAAGTTAAGCACCTGAGAGGTATTGGCAAGTGCGAACTTGTGACCGTAGGATGCTTCAACGTCGATCTTGAAGCAGATGGCGTATGCTTCTCAGTAACTTTCCATGTCGCTAAACAAAGTGAACTCGAGTACGCTGCGATTGTGGGAAACGATGTGCTACAATCAGTCGACGTTATTTTCAGTTCCAACGGCGTCGAGTTCAGGGCAAAAGAGAAAGACTTGGCATCGACATTTAATGGAATGTGTGTCACGGAGATAGTCGAGGAAAGTTCTGTCCTTTATAAAATTAATTTATCTCACTTAGACGATAGCCAAAAGCTAAAGGTGCAACAGCTTGTTTTCTTGGACGTTGATGTACTATGGTCAGTACAAACAAGTGGCCCTACGACACCAAGCAAAGCTTGTTACGCGCGGAGCCCATCACCGTTTTGGGCGAGTAAACATAATCGCGGACAAAGAAAAAGACAATGTAACAATAGACAATTAAAAATACAGGTCAATATACGAATAGACAAAATACAGCAAGTAAAACTAATTAGTTACTAGGGAGGATAGTATTATTGATTTAAAGATAGGAAGTGAGTCAGTAGTAGATATTAGATGATATAGTCTATTATAATCATTGCAAAGTACTCTAAAAGGTTCATGCATTGCGTAATTAGCGATACAGTGATTTAATACTAAAGGAATATAGTTTCTAGGGAATTATTTGGCACATTAAAATGCAGGCGACCCAGTAACTCGGGACTCTCTACATCACCATGAATAAGATTTCTAATAAACGTAATACTAAGCATAGTTCTACGGTTAGCTAACGATGGTAAGTTAATTAGAAGTAGTCTACTAGAGTAGGATGGTAGTATTAGGCTTGTATCCCAGTGAAGTCTCCATAAGGCAAATATTAAGAAGTTTTTTTGCACAGACTCAATCCGGTCTATATGCACCCCATATTGGGGACTCCAAACAGGAGCGCAGTACTCAAGAATTGGTCGGACTAATGAAATAAACAAGGTCTTTGTGACATAGGGATCATCGAATTCCTTCGACCACCTTTTGATAAATGCAAGCACGCCCCTGGCTTTATTTACCATAGTAGTAATGTGATCGGAAAATTTAAGTCTAGGATCCATGTAGACTCCAAGGTCGTCAGCATGCGTTATCCTATCTAACGCACAACCACTCAAAGTATACGTTGAGTAGTGGGGGCTGACACGAAAAAAGGTCATTAGTTTACACTTAGAACCATTTAAATTCAATTCATTATCCATGCACCATGTTTGAAATGCATTTAGATCCGATTGTAAAGCTAAACTTTGTGCGGGGTCATTATATTGCAGGCACAACTTAACGTCATCTGCGTACATAAGAACCCGTGACTTCGTTAAGACTAATGGAAGGTCATTTATAAATAATGAAAACAGGAGCGGACCAAGATGACTTCCTTGTGGTACACCGGACGTAACTCGGATTAGGGATGACAAAGAGTTTTTAAAAATAACCCTTTGAGTCCTGTCATTCAAATAACTTAAAATCCACCTAAGAAGATCACCTGGAAACCCTAAAAGGTCCAATTTCCGGACTAAAATCGGGTGATTTACAGAATCAAACGCCTTACTAAAATCAGTGTAGACCACATCAGTCTGACGATTCTTTCTAAAACCATCTATAACAAATGAAGTAAACTCCAAAAGGTTGGTTGTCGTTGACCTACGTTTTATAAATCCGTGTTGACAAGAGGAAATAAGGGACCTACAACTGTTCTCAAATGTTCTCAAAGAGCTTCGGTATAGCTGATAGCTTTGAAATACCTCTGTAATTACATGCGTTCAATTTACTCCCTTTTTTATGAAGCGGGATAACAAACGACTCCTTCCATCTGTGTGGAAATCGGATGTTTCTAAATACAAAGTAAACAGTTTGTGCAATGGTCTACACAAAGTCTCAGCGCAATACCTAAGCACACATCCAGGGACTCCGTCAGGACCCGGAGAGTAGACTGGTTTGACCCTTTGCAAATCTAAAAAAAAATCTAGGACAGCAAATAAAGTTTGATTTAGGAATGACATATGGGTAAGACTGATCTGGAGGACTTGATGTTGAATAGGTGGTTTGAAAAAACTGTGCAAAAAGATCGGCTATGGCTTGATCAGTGCTAGCAGCCGAATTTTCAAATTTAAGTGATGATGGGTAACTAGAAGATTTACGCTTTGTGTTAACAAAATTATAAAACTGTTTTGGATACAGTTTAAACTGGGTCTTGCAACGAGCTAAATAGTTTTTATAACACTGGGCGTTAAGCACGGTGAAATCAGACCGAGCACTTAAGTATCGGGAAAAGGCAGCTTGTGAACCTGAAGCTCTAAACTTTTTGTAGAGTCTAGACTTTACATTTTTAAGTCGTGCCAGCTCTTTGTTAAACCACGGAGGTTGGTTTGAAATTTTAGGATATTACGTAGGAACGCATGTATAAAAAACTTCGTTTAATATGTTATAAAATATATTAACCGCTTCATTTATATTAGTACTTAAGTACAGATTGGACCAATCCGAGCAAGCTATAAGGCTATTAATGAGTGTAAAGTTCGCTCTACGAAAGCTATTTTTAAGCTATTTTTTCAGATACTTCATACACTTTTGTACCCGTGTCAATAGTCAGCTCTAGCGTTGGGTGATAAGGGTCTTCTGGTAAAGTAATTGCAGAGGTTCTAGCTATGCAGACACAATCTGGACTGGAAACAAAGCATAGATCCAGTAATCGTCCTAAGAAATTTAAAACATGATTTACTTGAGACAATGAAATATCTAGCAAACCGTCAAGAAAATCATGCTGCGTTGAAGGTAACAATATATTTGAGGTTTCGACGGTGGACCACGTCGCCCTAGGTATATTAAAGTCACCTAAAACTATTAACTGATCCCTATCTGATAGTTTACTTGAAATAAACTGGATAGCGGACAGATGATTCGCATATGTCGGAAATTCCGATGATGGCGGAATATATGAACATGTTATGTATATAGAAATACCCGGAAGGGATAGTTTTATACACAGAAATTCAATGTCATTTATTTCGTCGGACGTTATTACTTCAGACGTTAATTCTGAGTCAACTGCAATTAAAACTCCACCTCCACGTCGGGACGGACGATCAAGCCTGTAAGTTGTGTACTTACTTGGAAAAACTTCGGAACTTAGATATTCCGGTATTAACCAGGTTTCAGTAAAAACAATAACATGGGAAGACAAGGAAAAACTATCAGTATACAATTTGGTCAACTTACTTTGTAAACCTCTTGTATTCTGATAAGAAAGTTGAAGAAAAGAATCTAGTTTATTGAGATAGATGAGGATGTAGATGTGGATGGCTCTTTAAAGGGATTTCCAACTTCCTTTGAACGAATTTTCTTTTTTTAGCTTCGTACTCTTTAACAAAAATGCCAACAGGCCAAAAATTGGCTGAGCACATAGTTGCAAAATGAGCACAGGGAACACCGATCTTAAAAGATGATACTTCCCTAGCATATGGAAAATTAAATCGTTCAACCTTTAGATCATCAATCTGAACTTTTTTACGGATATAGGTCGTAATGTCCAGGGATGAAAGGTCAGGATTTAGACGAGAAACAAAAATTTGTTTCCGCTGCGGTACACAGGTGACTGCTTTAGGTACCACGCATGTGACAGGTTTTGGTACTACGGCATTTACGGCTGCACTACCAATTTCAGTCGGTACTTCGGACGTTAAGTCAACATGCGGCGTTGGAATTATTATTGTATTGTTTATAGCAGATTTTTCGGGCGTCTCATGCGGCAAAATCTCGCGTCCTTTGCATTCGGAAATCGAATCTTTTTTAGCTTTCGATCTCAGTACCATTTGTGCGGCGGCTGAGATCGACTGCTGTGCTGCAGACCCCGGATCGCCAGAGAGAGTTACACTAGCGGCTACCGTGGGTTGTCTATCGACCGCGATCTTTTTACGCTTAGGAGAATCGGGCTCAGATAGCATACGGCTAGTGAGCTGCGACTCAAGCGCCACAAGCAGATCCGTATTTCTACGGCTGTTCCGGATTAAATCCGTAACAGTGCTTTTTGTAAGCCGCCTTATAGAGAGTGCCTGGGTTTCATAAGCAATGCATTCATCACAATAGTAGCGCAAGCCACTTCTCATGTCGATTGCATCGCGTACCAGGCCCGAATAGCCAAGGCATTTTGCATGAAAAATATTCTCACACGAATGGCACGGAATGCTCTGTTGTCCAGCCGTAATTAACGACTTGCATTTCTTTAAATTGCAGACAGCCATTATCGCGATATTCCGAACCACAGTGCCAAGAGAATAAAGCTACGCAAGTAAAAGAGAGAGTTAGAGAGCGGGAGAGAATGAGCGGGAGTAAGTAAGCTGGGGGAGCGTAAGTTTTAGATGTTCCAAAAACAAAGTTATAAGCGGGAGTGCGGGAGAGCGGGTAACTACCGTTTAGACACTTACCGCTCCAAACAGCGTTTGGAAGAAAAGAGGAAGGCAATTAGAAAAAAACAATAAAAACAAACACTGCACAGAGATTAGAAGTGCAAACTAATTTTGTTAATTTAAACACAAAACAATCTCTATGCACTCGCGAAGCGAACGGATGTTGTTAGGGACATAAAAAGTTATATAGACGTATGAAAATATGAATTAAACCCCGATGGTTTATGGACAAAAAGAACAAAAATTCGGAGCGCAAGACAAAAACACGACCGTTCACTGAAAGAGTAAGTTGGTATCTGTTACAGAGTACAAGCCAATACAATCGATAGAGTCTCCAGTAAGAATGAGAATCGTTTTGGAAGACGACATTCCTGTATATCAACGCCCAAGACGAAAGTCATACGAGAACAAGTGTTTCATAGAAAAGCAAGTGCAGGAGTGGTTGGCAGAGGGAATTATTGTACCCAGCACCTCAGAGTATGCTCGCCAGTGGTCCTGGTAGCTAAAAAGGACGGATCCAGACGATTTTGTTGCGATTATCGTCGACTCAATCAAAAAATCAAGAAGGACAATATTCCGATGAGTCTAATTGACGATGTTCTCGACAGGTTGCAGGGCTCAAAAATATTCATAAAACTGGACATGATGAACGGATTCTTTCATGTGCCGATTGACGAAGAGTCCAGAAAGTTCACAGCGTTCGTGACGCATAACGGGCAGTACAAATTTACTCATGTACCGTTTGGTATCTCAAATGCTCCTGCTGTTTTCAGCCGATATGTCACAGCTACGTTGAGGGATCTCATTCAAGCGCAAACGATCGCTGTCTATATGGACGATATAATCGTGCAAACTAAGAACGAATTTGAAAGACTGAAGGCTTTGGAGAAAGTATTGAGCGTAGCTTCGAGGGCTGAATTACGAATCAAGTGGGAAAAAGCACAATTTCTCAAGAGCAAGATCAATTTCACGAGAAGATTAAAGCAGTCGTCAATTTTCCAATTCCTCAAAGCAAGCTTTGCAGCGGTACTTGGATCTGACGTCATATATGCGGCGCTTTATTAAAGACTACGCCCTCACAGCAAAACCTTTAAGCGACCTTCTTCGGATGAAAAGCAACTAAAAGGATGACAGAAATCTCACGTTGACAGAGCAAGGATTACTTTCGTTTAACCTCCTGAAACAGCTACTAGTGTCAGCACCAGTACTCAAAATGTTCGATCCGATAGCCACAACCGAAGTGCATACAGATGCAAGCAAATATGGCTTTGGAGGCGTTTTAATGCAGAGAGACTCGGAGGATCAGCAGTTCCATCCTGTAGAGTTCATGAGCAGGAAGACAAACGGTTGTGAAGAAAAGTAAGGTTCCTACGAGCTTGAGGTTTTAGCAATCGTAAATGCGTTGAAAAAATTGCGAGCTTACCTCCTTGATAAGCCTTTTACCGTGGTTACCGATTGCCAAGAGTTGCCAGATGGGCCATGGCTCTGCAAGAGTTTGAATATAAGGTAGAACACAAGGCTGGAACCAAGATGATGCACGTGGATGCATTAAGCCTATTGTCATGCTTTCTAATCGCAGATTCCACAAAGTCACGTTTAGTGGAGGCACAGGACAACGATAGCTGGATAAAAGCTGTTAAATCCATATTAACCAACAACGATGACTACGAAGACTATTTCCTAGAAAATAATATCCTGTACAAGGACGCATTTCTTGAGCTGTTAGTTGTTCCTAATTCAATGGAAGAGGAAATTATCAGCGAAGCACACAAGGAGGGCCACTTCGGTATAAAGAAGACTCGCGATATTCTGGAAAAGTCGTATTATATCCCTGGAATCCAACAGAAGGTAGAACGAGTTGTCAAAGGATGCGTGGAATGCCTGATCATTGACTCCAAGCGTGGAAAAAAGGAAGGGTTACTCAGTCCCATTGACAAGGCTCAGGAACCTATCACATCGACCACGTTGGACCCCTAACCGACACGAAGAAACGCTATAACCACAATTTGGCTGTCGTGGATGGATTTTCCATGTTTGTTTGGCTTTATCCAACAAAGTCGACTGGAACCGAAGAAGTCTTAGAAAAACTGGAAAAGCAAGCCGCAGTTTTTGGCAATCCTCGCCGAATAGTTACTGACAGGGGCACCGCTTTTACTTCAGGACTCTTTAACGAGTACTGCAACCGTGAAGGAATCCAGCTTCTACACATTACCACAGGCGTACCCAGTGGTAACGGCCAAGTGGAAAGAGTTCACAAAATTGTCATCCCTCTGAAAACCCTCTGAATTGGTGTCGTCACGTAGATAGAATTCAGCAGATAATTAACAACACTCCACCTCGAACAACTAAGTACAGTCCGTTCCAAATCTTGACCGGATTGAGTATGAGAAAGAGGGACGACGAAATCTCGAAACTTTTTGAAAACTTAGAAATAGAAGATCTAAATGACGAACGTGAAGAGATACGAAAGAAAGCTCAGCAAAATATAGAGAAAGTCCAGCAAGAAATCAGAAGAAATTTTAACGAAAAAAGGAAGGTAGAAACTGAATATGCTGTAGGTGAATTGGTTGCCATAAAAAGAACACAGTATGGAACTGGAATGAAATTCCGTCCAAAATTTGTCGGTCCATATAAAGTAACTAAAAAACTTAATCACGGGCGCTTTGAAGTAAAGACAGAAGACATTACTGCGACAGCAGCCGAATATATGAAAGAATGGGGTTCATTCAGGGGCGAATGAAGATTCCGGATAGCCGATTGTGGGATATGGATATATTGAGGGATTCACAGTAAACTATTTAATTTCATATGGGGACACACTGTTCAGAGTTCCGCAACCTCAAGCATTCTTCATCAGCCAAAAACGCAAAAGTGTTCCTATCCCTTTTCATCAAAGTGATCTATATCCATCACCCTCTTTCATTAGAAATTACGCCTTATAAATGTAAGCAAGTCAGTTGATGTGGAAATTTTGTCAGAGGAAGTCGTGTCATCCGTAGAGTGCGAAAGTCGTGAAGTTTTAAATAAAATACCTTTGTTTCTTTAATTTACTTACTATACCCGAAATAAACATTTAAATTTGTAATACCCTACATATTGTAAACATATTTCATTTAATTCATAATTAAATATATATTATATATATTTTTATATAATTAATTTTCTGACTCCTCCCTCTGTAAGAAATATATGGGTTGCTAACCTTCGTTCCAAACGCATATTTTCGCTTGGTTCCCATAGATAGGTGTAAAAAAATTCTCACAATTTAATGTTTCTCAGATGTTGTATTATTTATTGTACTCTGTTGCCAAAAGTTTAAAACTTAAGGTACAGGGAGGAATCGGCCGTAGTTGCTAAGACTTTTGGGCCGGACTAAATTGTTTTTACAGGTTTACTTAATAACTAGAATTTTACATATGACTGGGAAGAGAAGGAGATTAACAATTTAAATGAGTTGAAGTAGGTTAGCTGATTTGAGAACGTTAAGAATTTGCTGGAGATTTTCATATGAAGGGTTAATTAAGAGATCAGATAGTTTTATATTTGAGTTACTAGGTCTATGTGTTTGAAATGCGGTGCAGTCGTTGAGGATATGTGAGATCGATATGGCGTCTGTGGTGCAGAATCGGCGTTGGCTGTTTATTGACTGGGAAAATCGGTATTCGTGTGTCAGTTTTGTGTGTCCTAGTCGAAGCCTAATGATCTTGGTAATTTCTTTCCTTGGCAAGCTGCAAAGTTTTGTGTGTTTGGCGTAGTTGTTGATGCTTATCATCTCTGGGTTAATGGCTTGGTACCAAGGGGATGCTTTCTGTTGTAGGTTTGTATTTTTATACCCGTTACTCGTAGAGTAAAAGGGTATACTAGATTCGTCGGAAAGTATGTAACAGGCAGAAGGAAGCGTTTCCGACCCCATAAAGTATATATATTCTTGATCAGGATCACTAGCCGAGTCGATCTAGCCATGTCCGTCTGTCCGTCTGTCCGTCTGTCCGTCTGTCCGTCTGTCTGTCCGGATGAACGCTGAGATCTTGGAAACTATGAGAGCTAGGCTATTGAGATTTGGCGAGCAGATTCCTGAGCTTTTTACGCAGCGCAAGTTTGTTTCAGTAGAGTGCCACGCCCACTCTAACGCCCACAAACCGCCCAAAACTGTGGCTTCTACAGTTTTGATGCTAGAGTAAAAATTTAAACTGAAATGAATTGTTTCTATCAATACCTATCGATTGATCCAAAAAAAAGTTTGCCACGCCCACTTTAACGCCCACAAACAGCCCACAAACTTCAAAAAATCGTAAATATAACCGCGGATATCTCGGAAACTATCAAAGATAGAGTATTGGGATTTCAGATTTAGATTCCGTAGCCTTGTACGCAGCGCATGTTTGATATGCGAATATGCCACGCCCACTCTACCGCCCACAAACCGCCCAAGCCTGTGGCGCCCACAATTTTTATGCTAGATAAAAAATAACTGAAATGTATTGGTCTCGTCAATACCTATCGATTGATCCAAAAAAAAATTTGCCACGCCTACCCTAACGCCCACAATTAAGCATTCATTCAATCTGTCTTCCGCCGGTAGGTGGCGCATTTAAATCTCGCTTTGCTGCTTGCATATCTCCATTTCCCTTTGGTCCCTTTAGCTGAGTAACGGGTATCTGATAGTCGAGGTACTGGACTATAGCGTTCTTCCTTGTTATACCCGTTACTCGTAGAGTAAAAGGGTATACTAGATTCGTCGGAAAGTATGTAACAGGCAGAAGGAAGCGTTTCCGACCCCATAAAGTATATATATTCTTGATCGGGATCACTAGCCGAGTCGATCTAGCCATGTCCGTCTGTCCGTCTGTCCGTCTGTCCGTCTGTCCGTCTGTCCGTCTGTCCGTCTGTCTGTCCGTCCGGATGAACGCTGAGATCTTGGAAACTATAAGAGCTAGGCTATTGAGATTAGGCGTGCAGATTCCTGAGCTTCTTACGCAGCGCAAGTTTGTTTCAGCAGAGTGCCACGCCCACTCTAACGCCCACAAACCGCCCAAAACTGAGGCTCCTACAGTTTTCATGCTAGAATAAAAATTTTAATTGAAATGTATTGTTCTCATCAATACCTATTGATTGACCCAAAAAAAAGTTTGCCACGCCCACTTGAACGACCACAAACCGCCCACAAACTTCAAAAAATCGTAAATATGAACGCAGATATCTCGGAAAATATCAAAGATAGAGAAATGGGAATTCAGATTTAGATTCCCTAGGCTTGAGCGCAGCGCAAGTTTGTCACGCGAATATGCCACGCCCACTCTAACGCCCACAAACCGCCCAAGCCTGTGGCGCCCACAATATTCATGCTAGATAAAAAATTTTAACTGAAATGTATTGGTCTTGTCAATACCTATCGATTGATCCAAAAAAAACTTTGCCACGCCCACTCTAACGCCCACAACGCTTAAATCTGTCTACCGCCGGTAGGTGGCGCATTTCAACCTCGCTTTGCTGCATATCTCCATTTTCCTTTGGTCATTTTAGCTGAGTAACGGGTATCTGATAGTCGAGGTACTCGACTATAGCGTTCTTCCTTGTTTTAAGTATATTCGTTTTGAGGAGTTTGTTAATGTCCGTGCGGTTTAGATTTGGGATGGAAATTAGGGGTGATCTTGTTGCATCTTTCGCTGCTGTGTCGGCGCATTCGTTACCTTTGATTCCAATGTGACTAGGGACCCATAGCAACATGATTTTTGGGGCGAGTTTTATGATTAAGTCCCGGATCGATGTAGTGTAAAATGACACGTTGTTACAATTAAGGACAGCTTCCAAGGTTGCCAGTGAATCGGAACAAATACAGGTTTTACCTCTTTTCTTCTCGGCTATTTGAACAGCTTCCAGAATCGCGATTGCCTCTGCTGTGTATACTGAGGAGTAAGTTGGTAGGACAGCTTGCTTGATAACCTCCTCTTCTGTGGTAACTGCTAGACCTATTATTTCTTTATTTTTGGACCCATCGGTATATAAGAAGGAAAATTTCTTCTTTATAAGGTTGTGTTTGATGTCCAAGAACTTTTTCAGGTAAATATCTTTGTTGGTAGTTGATTTTTTGGCACTGCTTAGTTGGATATCTATTAAGCTTGTGTCCATAAGCCAGGGTGGTTTTATTGATTTGGGCTTGTAAGGAGCTTGGGTTGGGATATCGAGGTGTTGACAGCTATTAATGCATTGGTTGATGGTAGAGTTTCTGTATTTTTTATTTTTGTTTTTGGAGATCCGCTGTATGATTTGTTTGAGCGGGGTGTCTTTGGCCTGAAGAATAGTGTGGATTGACTTTGCTTTTAGGTATTCGGTTCTATTTTCTATTGATTGGATGTTTGCTTCAAGGTAGAGGTTGTTTGTTGGCGTAGAGCAAAAGGCTCCTAATGATGTTCGTAGTGCGGAATTTAGTAGGGTTTTGATTGGTTTTAGAATAGATTTCTTTGAAGTGCCGTATATAGGAAGGGCGTAATCTATCTTGGAGATGCATAGGCTTTTTACGATTTCGATTAAGGTATGTGGGTGGCTATTGTATTTTCCGCTGGATAAGCATTTTATTATGTTTAGGGATTTGTCTATTGATTTTTGTAGTTTCTTAATGTGGGGCTTAAATTTATATCTGTGGTCAAAATGTAGTCCTAATAATGACATTCCGTAACCGTTTTGATGGTCGTATCTTGTGTTGATACCTGGCATGAGCAGGCTTTCTTCCTGCATATATGGATGTGCTTGCATTTTGAAACAGAGGGCATTGCTCCTGATTTTTGGCACCAAGCGTTAATTTCGTTAAATAGGTTATTAAGGCTTATCGAGACATTTTTGTCTCGTTTTAAATTGATGAATATGTTAAAGTCATCGGCGTATGCTGTGTGGGTAAGGTTTTTGTATTTGTCTAAGATATCGGAGAGGCTGTTGAACGCGATAAGGAAAAGTATAACCGAGAGTGGGGATCCTTGCGGTATGCCGTTGTGTAATGGATGTATCATCGACGTGCTATGATTGGCTCGAACTCTGATTTTTCTATTTGACATAATGTGTGACACGTAGTTGGTTATAATTGGACCACAGCCCCATGCCGAGAGTTGGTTAATGATTGTGTGTAGCCCTATTTTTTCAAAGGCTTTGGCAAAGTCTAGGGATATGATTGAGAGGTGTCTCTTTTCGTTGAGGGCTCTGTTGATAAAAGCGTCTGCGTAAAGCAGACAGTCCATAACAGATTTCCCTTTTTTAAATCCGAGTTGTCGGCTATTTAGTAGTTTGTTGGATGTTGCAAGCCACCACAGCCGTTTCGATATTATTTTATTTAATGTTTTTGATAAGCACGGATTGAGGGAAATAGGTCTGTAGGATTCTATTAAAGTTTTGTCAGCACCTGATTTGTGTATTGGGATAATTATGCTAGTTTTGTAGGTCTGAGGAATGTGTGACTTTAGGATGATATTGAAGAAATTTATGATTCTCATTTTGACCGGGTTTGCGACGTGTTGGATCATTGGATAATTTATTTTTTCCTGTCCTGGTGTTTGACCTTTTAAGCTGTTCAGGGCGACTGAGAATTCTAAAAAGTTTATATCTTGTTCCATAAATAATGCTGTTCTATGTGTGGTGTTACTTTGGTTAAGTGTAAGTAATTTTTGTTTTTCTTCGATGAAGCTTGTGGAAAATTGTGCGTCCTCTGAGCGAAGAGACCAGTGTTTTGCAAATGTGTCGGCAATTTGTTCCCGGCAAGTAAGGAGATTGTTACTATAGTTGTCTTTAATAGCATGGATATTTGTGGCTTTGTGGAGCCCACAGAGCTTTCTTATTTTACTCCAAATTGTTTCCGGCTTAGATTGTGGCGTGATTTTGGATGTTAGTTCAAAGAGGCTGTCTGCTTTGCTTGACCTTATTTCTCTTCTGTATTGGGCGTTCAGTTTTTTGTAGTTTATTAGGTTATTGGTCGTCATATCTCTGTTGAAGATCCTCCAGGCCTTGATTTTTTCCCTTTTTTAAATTTTCCAGTTTTTTATTCCACCAGGGGACATTGTGGTGCGATCTTGGAGGTTTTGTATGCGGAATACTTTTGTATGCACTTTGAAGTATAATTTTGTTTATATTACTTGCTTCCTGGTTTATATTTGTTGACGATGGGATGGAATTACTAAGGATGTGTGTGAGTGTTTCAAATTTTTCCCAATCTGCGTTTTTTGTCACAAAACGTTGATTGAAATTGTCTTTCTTTCTTCTGCTGCTTGGGAACATGTCGATAGTAATTGGGACGTGGTCACTCCCTTGGAGAGAGTCGCTGATCTTTAAGTTACAATAAATTCTCAGGTCTCATGGGTTGAGAAGTGAGTTGGTTGGCCGTTGTTTAGAATGATGAAGCCCTTGTTCAGGATGAATTTGCCTAGTATTCGTCCCCTACGGTTTATTGTGGGAGAACCCCAGTAACTATTCAAACTATTGAAGTCTCCTGTAAATAATGTTGGAGAGTTTCCTATAGGGACTATTGATTCCAGATCTGATTCAGTAAATTTTCTGTTCGGTGGGATGTAGGAAGAAACAATATTGAGTTTTTTGAAACATTTAATTTCCAGTGCTATGGTATCGAAGGAGTTTTGAAGTGGAATTATTGTGTGTTCTATTGACTTGTGTAATCTTTGGTAATAAGTGATGGTGGTCTCCTGGAGGGAAACGATTTTGGGAATAAGGTTCTTTAGAAGAATTAGCAGTTCGTTGTAGTTGTTGAGGTAACCATTTATATTCCATTGGAGGATCTTTAGAGTCATTTTACATACGGCTTGGTGAAGGATTTGTATCTGAAGAGGAAATGGCTTTAAGTTTTGCTCTAGTCATGACGGGGTTTTGATCGTTTTTCAGCAATCTTTTCGTATTATTTGAGATGTTTAGAGGTAGGATTTTGGCTTTTCTTTTTGTTGTGTGATCCTGATTGGCGTCTTGTATTTCGGAACCGGATGACATGGGTTCATCTGGGTCAAAATTAGACGCGTTCGGGAGGGTAAACTCATAAGATTCGTAGCTTACCGTTTTGCGCTGCATAGGTGTTACTGTCGTTTTTGGTGGTTGCATTTGGTTAGATTGAGAGGAGGAAGCTTTGGCTGCAGAGGAGTATAGGGAGCCATCGTGGTGGCGGTTTTTGTAGATGGACCAGGCTGTCCTGTTGTCTACTTTATTTAAGGTCTTAATCGCTTGAACTTCCTTGTGTGACAAGAAAACTGGGCAGTTTCTGTCGCGGGCGTGGTGATCAGTAAGTGGTAGTTTTTTCTCCGTGCAGTTGATGCAGTTGGATTTGTTTAAGCATATTATACCTTGATCAGTGTTTTCATGAGCTGCTAGGACACAGTTTGAGCAGATTGCAGAATTTTTGCAAAACTTTGCGGTATGTCCAATTCGCGAGCAGGTGATGCATCGCATTGGAGGAGG
Organism: Drosophila subpulchrella; assembly: GCF_014743375.2. Taxonomy (NCBI): domain Eukaryota; kingdom Metazoa; phylum Arthropoda; class Insecta; order Diptera; family Drosophilidae; genus Drosophila; species Drosophila subpulchrella. Next base: position 257,766 of record NW_023665709.1, on the reverse strand, counting down.
GATGTCTGGGCGGACCTAAACTCTTTCGTATCCAACGTATATGTGTTCTGGGAGATAAGTTAGTTTAAATGTTAGTTTAATTAGACCTGTTTCATTTTTTTCAGTTTTTTGTGTTATTTGGCCAGGGGTATATTTGTAAATTTTTTCAACTTCATCAACCTTTTGAGATCTAAGGTTCTCTAATATAATTTGCTCGCCAGTGCAATTAAGGCTTCGGTGCTCTGTTATTTTAATTGGGATAGTGATGTAGGGAGTATTTGAAGGTAAACTGAAGAGATTTTTTAGTTTTTCGGCTTGTAATAGGTTTTTGGTTAGAATTAGAAGTTTTCCGTCTTTGGTTTTTTTACAACTTGTCACTTCTCCTCGGATTGTATTGTCTATTGTTTTTTTAAAGATGAATGGTGAGACTTCAGCTAGAGACTTGGAGTCGTCATCTGTCCTAGTCGCTATTAGGAATACTCCGTCTGGCGGGTGCCTTCTCCAGATGTCCGGAGGGTCAGGCATGATGAGGTCAACAAACTTTAATGCTTCTTTAAAGCTGCCAAAATTTTTAGTTGCGTTGATCGGGAAGTAGATAAGCGGAGGCAATCTTCGCGTTTGTTTTGATTATGGGTTGGGATGCTGCGGTACTTTAATGATACGAGAAAGAACACGTCCGATGGCTTAGGCTGAAACCAGATACTAAGCAGCTTGTAACCAGCTGATAACATCTCGTAAACAACTTGTATACATCTACTAAACATATAGAAACCAGATACTAAACAGCTGGTAACCAGCTAATAACCTCTATCAAACAACTTGCATGCATCTACTTAACATATAGTAACCAGCTAATAATAACTAGTAGACATCTACTAAACAGATAGTAACCATCTATTAATAGCTCATAACAGTGAACAACAGCTAGTAATCAAAGTCCAAGCAGCTCAACCGCCATCACGAAAACCAGATGAGTATTGTTATTAAAGAGTTTATTAAACTTATTCAAAATCTTAGACAATGATGTCTAACTCATACAAATAGTATACAAATAGAATAGAACTAGAAAACTAGAACTAGAAAAATAGTTGGCAACATTACAATTAATTAATACAACATCTGAGAAACATTAAATTGTGAGAATTTTTTTACACCTATCTATGGGAACCAATCGAAAATATGCGTTTGGAACGAAGGTTAGCAACCCATATATTTCTTACAGAGGGAGGAGTCAGAAAATTAATTATATAAAAATATATATAATATATATTTAATTATGAATTAAATGAATTTGCTTACAATAATAAAATTAATAAAATAATATTAAAGGATCCTACAAAATTTCTTTCTGACTATAATTAAAATTACAAGTACGAATGAAGGGAAAGTATTTTGACCAACAAGTTACGTTGGCTACTTGCGAGTTGTTGCACGGTCGTAACTTCATCCCTTATCAATGGTCTTGAGATCTTATCAGACGTCCTGCTCCTTAGGTCTTGGGCATGTGACTTTAATGACGGTCGGGTAATAATAGTTCACGGTAAGTTGGTTGGTATGCTTAGATAATTCTTAATAAGAGACTAACTACCCATAACACTTGTTAACAGTTAGTTACCATCTAAAACCAAGTACTTTACAGATACTATACAAAAAGTAATCATCCAAAACCATGTACACAAAGTAAGCATCCAAAAACAAGACTAAACGGAAAGTAACCATCAAAATACTGCTAGGTAACAACTAAATACAACGTGTCAAGTCCATGTCAATATGAGTACTACCCTAAAAAATTATATATCTCTGGATAATCTTCAAAGTCGAAATCTATTAAACTCTGGATGGAGTAGTGGAGACGAAATTTCTACGGGACCCCACTTCAACTTTTCTGTACCAATAAAATTTTGTTGGGATTTGCTGAGAAAAAAAAAAGTTTTGTTAAAATGTAAACATGAATTAGTGTTGATGCTAACTAAGAATCTTGGTGATGTGTTTGAACAACCCAGAAATGAACAATATTTTAAGCTGGAAATGACGAATGATTTTACCATATGATTTTACTTTGCTAAATACAAAATCTCGAAAGACTGCAATATGGTTAACCAATACACATCACAACATTTTTTGGAACGATGGAGAAAACAGTTTTTCACAAACTCGAAAGTATCCAAGGACAATTTCAAGCGGAAAAAAAATTATTTGTAAAGGTGTGGAAAAGAAACGATTTCTACAGACGTTTTTTGGGAGTCGTCAGCTCATTAATATCGAGGAAATGGGCTGTCCGTCATTAAACAGGTTTAAAGGAAACCAGTTTCCCTATTGTGAAACACACCTTAAGGGCGGGGTTTGTGCTCTTAACAATGCAAATTAATAACTTCACTAGTGAATTATTTAAAAAAATTTATTTTTATTTTTTATTCACTAAGTTTAAACTTCACAACATTTCCTTAGTATCGACTTTTATTCTTGGCGGTTCACAATTAACTTCTTATACAACCGATCTTCTCGGATGCAAAAACGGACTGCCTGGCCAAGGGCCGCTTATCTGATAATCAAACCTCGGTTTAAGAGAATTGGGGAACTCATTAAGAGTTGGACAAGGGTTGGACTCAAGAGAGTCGGGAAATCGGATGATCTAATTCTCTGCTCAATTGCCAAACGGATTACGCTGCAGTTTTGGGGCTCGCCGGGTGTTGACCGGATGCTTGTGTTTACATTAGCTGGACCCAGCTTAGTTTATGTTAGGAGGACTGCGGCGCAATTGAATCTTAATAATGAACTTCGATTGAAGTGGGGGAGCTAATTGGGATTCTGTGGGAACGCTGAGTAAGGGGATCCCAGCTAAGAATTGTTTATAAGAAATTGTTTACGACTTGGGTAAGGCGGCTGGGCGCTCGAGCTGGAAGGCGTTCTCAGCTAAGAAATTGTATATGAAGAGTTTGTTTATAAATTGGGTAAAGAGGCTGGGATCATGAGCTGGATAACTTGCATACATTATTTTGACCTTTTTTAAAAGTAGCTTCAAAACAATAAAATAATTTGTATACATCATTTTAAAGTTGAGACTAGATGTGTAAGGACCTACAAGAAAACAAAATTTAAAAAATGAAAATTCATGAGGAAATTGACCAATTTATTGAACAATTTAAAGGACAGATAATTGGTCAGCATTTTCAATTTTTTGTAGTCCTAAACATTGTTTCTGTGTACAATATTAATTCATTTGGAATTTCCTTAAGTTCTAATTTGTTGCTTATAACTAATTGTTTAAGCACGATCTCATTACAAAATGTTCTTAGGTTACCTTGAAAATTAGTATTGTATAATCGCCTTAACAGTTCCTCCACAGGGGTTTGCGTTTTGTACTCGTCGATTAGGGCTGCTCTAAGATGTGGCCAGTTCTTGACTTGTAAAACTTGCAGAATCCTCTGAGCATCACCGGTGATTTGAAGTTAAATTGCTCCAAATATAGCGCTTGTCTGTCGATCATTGGTTGTAGGATACAGACGCTAAAGGTAGTTAACTCTTCTGACAAAGGTTCCTATGGTAGATGGATCTCCTTCAAACGTTGGAATATTCCGGATCTGGGACAAAAGCTGATTTAAGTTTTACTCCATCAATTTGCACTTAGGTTTTTTTGAGGATCTCTTCGTTGCACTTCCGAGCTAGTCGATAAAATTTCTTACTTGTGGGAAATTCCACGCGCTGATCTGGATATCCTAGTAGTTTAGAAATATCCCTTTAATTGATCAGTAAGCTCCCGACTTCGTTTTTTCGCAAGGATATTTTTTAAAGAGATCCTACCAACTGCGGCATTTACATGAGTCGTTCTTCGATAGTTATTCTTTATTAGAACGTTGGAAAAAGACTATCTGTATGTTACAGAATTTGTTAGCATGAAACCTCGGCTTGCGTCTTAGAATTTACTGTTAGTGCATTAGGTGACGCAATCGCATGTGGATGATGTGATCGCCACTTCTTTGTTTATGTTAACATAATTCGGTCTTATTAGATTTTGCGATCTTATTGGATTTTAACGTTTATGGAATTACGTCATTGTTGACGTACGGACTTAATAAATTTTCTTTGTTGTTTGCATTGGATCCCAAGCTTCTGTAACGTTTTTAATCAAAGCCGAAATTGGCGATTCTGTTTGTTTGTGAACGGTTTCGTTCTTTGAACTGGTGGCCGTTGAGAAATCGCAGTGCAGATACGTCACTATATATATGTACATTGTACATATGTAATAGATTGTGATTGTTATTCGCAGCCAACTTATAGTATAGTATTAATAAAAATTAGTTAAATTAGCAATACTTTGTAAGAACTATTTGTGTTGTTGGTAACAGTTATAAATTGTTCGCAAACAAAAAATACTTTCCTAATTATATATTTTATGACCTCTTTCATGAAGGGATAATATTCCATGAATTTTTTCCACTACCCTGACCTTTGCGCCTGCGTCGAGGCATTTAAGCAAATCCTTTGTAACAACTATTTGTGTTGTTGGTAACAGTTATAAATGGTTCGCAAATAAAAAATACTTTCCTAACTATATTTTTTATGACCTTTTTTTATGACCTTTGCGCCTGAGTCAAGGCATTTTAGTAATCCTTTACACCACCACCTATGTTTATTGTAGGTAACCAACTTGACTCTGGGGTTATGGTACGGTTAGCTATGGGTGGTTATCGGTGACAAATTTATAAGTGAAAGTCACAGACATTTTTGGACAAAGGATACAATTGGTCATTCAGGAGTGGGTATACACATTTGTTATGGTGATAGAAAATGGGATAATCACAGTGTTTTTTGTTTTTTACTGTATTAGGCCGGAGCGATTTCAATTACTTTCACAATTATAGTTAGTTTTAAATCGTTTTTTGACATTCATATATTTTGTTCTTTCTAGACATTTTATTGTAGCTAATAACTATAGTTATGGGATGTAAGGCTAGCTATCGTAGTTAAAATTACATTTATTAGGTATAACATAAGATGAAAGAACATGAAAAATGGAAATGTTTTATTTTAACAATATACTAGTTAAAGTGGATGATATTAATATATATTCTTAGTATCTGTCATTATGAATCAAAATTGTTCATCAAAACAGCTTCTAAGCAGCTTTTAGACAGCTTGTGAACAATATATTTCTTAATTTGTTTTACAATAATTGCGTTCTTTCTCACGTACATAGCAAGCACATTTAGGGTATTCAATTGCGTTGCAAAAGTGTAAACTTTGTAAGTTTGCCAGACGAGAATTGTGAACGCCCTCTATTTTAAAACATCGTTGCAGGAAATTGACGTACAAAAGAAAGATAACTTTTAAATTTTTGTATTGCTCCAACATATAATCTAGGACTTTATTAACTTCGCTCTCTGACCATCGCTTAGTTTCGACCTCCCTGGCTCGCTTTCTTGACGATTTTTCTTCCATTGAAATTGTTATTCAATGATTTTGTTTAATAGAAGACACATTTTTTTCTTTTGCATTTAAAATTCAAATTTGTTTCTTTCCTTTCACTGTCATTACCATGGATTTAAAATATTTTAGATAAAATTCCTACCCATTATTAACTCCCTATTTCTACACAAGTACAACAGATTTGTATACATAGGCTGGGGTGTTGTAGGCCTTGAAAACTATTTTGTATGGAAATTGTTGTTGGAACTGCTTACACTTTTACACTTTTCAAACGTCTGCAACGCAATTGAATACCCTAATTGAAAATCAGAGTGTAAGTTTTTACTTCACATCGAAAGTTGTCTAGTGATCAAGAATTTTTGATCAATCTTAACAAAAGACTATAAAAGTTCGTAGACGTTAATAACAACTAGTAACCAGCTAATAATAATTAGTAAACATCAAGTAAACAGATACTAAACATATAGAAACCAGATACTAAACAGCTAGTAAACAACTTGTATACATCTACTGAACAACTTGTATACATCTACTAAACATATAAAAACCAGATACTAAACAGCTAGTAAACAACTTGTACACTCCTGCCCATATTTATACGACACCTCGACAATTTTAGTTTCGACCCTCGTAGGAGAATGGGAAAGCAAAAGAAAGCCAAAATGAGTATGCAGAACGAAAGCTGTATTAATTCTGCTTTAATTCTGATCTTCTTATCTCTGGTTGCATCTTGCGTTTTCAAGTAGCGGTAACAGAAGCTCAAAAACTCCATTTTTGCTATGCCTGCAATTGTAACAAAATTATACGACACTTATCAATTTTGTTTGATTAGAGCGACAAGTGTGGTTTAAATTACTTTGTATAGTATTTCTGAGATCAATTAAATTAATTTTGAATAAAATGCCGGCTGGACGTTTATTGTCTGAGGGCGAGAAAGGTAGAATTAAAGCCTACAACGATGCAGGCTTTAATGTGAGCGAAATTTCTAGAAAAAAATGGCCGAACGCGTTGTGTTATAACCAATTTTCTAAGAAATCCGGAAGAATATGGTGTGAAGCGCAGTTCTGGGATAAAACCAAAACTGGATGACCGCGATAAACGTCGCATAATTTTGGAAGCGAGCAATTCTTTTGCTTCGTGCTCCACCATTGCCGCAGGTTGCACTAAGCCTGTGTCCAGGATGACTGTTTGGCGGGCGCTGAAAACATCCGAAGTAGTTGTTAGAGGAATATTGAAAAAGGCCCCGTCCTTAAAGCCGCGCCACAAAACAGCGCGACTTCAATTTGCTGAAAACAACCTTCAGAGAAACTGGGCCTCGGTATGCAATTTTAGCTCGATTTTGTTTACACAGATTTGTTCATAATTTCTCATTTAGATAATTTTTTCTGATGAGAAAAAATTTAATCTTGACGGCCCAGATGGTTTTCGGCAGTATTGGAGAGATTTGAGAAAGGATCCATTTATTTTTTCCAAACGAAATTTTGGAGGCGGATCCGCAATGGTTTGGGGAGCCTTTAATGCGTCGGGAACGCTTGATCTCTGCTTCACAAGCTGCAGGATGAATAGTGGAGATTATAAGAGAGTATTGGAAGAGCGTCTGCTGCCATATTTGGAAACAAATATAGACAGAAACCTTGTTCTCTCTGCTCCTGTGAATTGATGCGTTATCCTGCATGAAGGATAACGCATCAATTCACAGGAGCAGAGAGACGCTGGGCTTCCTAAATGTTCACAATGTAAATGTTTTGGAATGGCCAGCGTGCTCTCCGGATCTAAACCCCATTGAAAACATATGGGGACTCTTAGCCAGGCGAGTGTACGCCAATAACACCCAGTTTGAGAGCGTTGAAAGCCTTAAGGAAGAAATTTTGGCTCAATGGGCTCTTTTAGATATAAATTTATTAAAAAATTTGATAAATTCAATGCCTAAAAGGCTTTTTGAGGTAGGAAAGGCTCATGGTGGCCAAATTAATTATTAAATAACAGTTTAAACATTACTTAAATCAAACAATATTGAAAAGTGTCGTATAATTTGGTTACAATTGCAGGCATAGCAAAAATGGAGTTTTTGAGCTTCTGTTACCGCTACTTGAAAACGCAAGATGCAACCAGAGATAAGAAGATCAGAATTAAAGCAGAATTAATACAGCTTTCGTTCTGCATACTCATTTTGGCTTTCTTTTGCTTTCCCATTCTCCTACGAGGGTCGAAACTAAAATTGTCGAGGTGTCGTATAAATATGGGCAGGAGTGTATACATCTACTAAACAACTTGTATACATCTACTAAACATATAGAAACCAGATACTAAACAGCTAGTATACAACTTGTATACATCTAGTAAACAACTTGTATACATCTATTAAACATATAGAAACCAGATACTAAACAACTTGTATACATCTTCCATACATATAGTAACCAGCTAATAAAAACTAGTAAGCAACTAATAGACATCTACCAAGCAGATAGTTACCATCTAATAATAGCTCATAACAGTTAACAACAGCTAGTAATCAAAGTCCAAGCAGCTCAACCGCCATCATGAATCACGAAAACCAGATGAGTATTGTAATTAAAGAGTTTATTAAACTTATTCAGAATCTTAGACAATGATGCCTTACTCATACAAATAGTATACAAATAGAATAGAACTAGAAAACTAGAACTAGATAAATAGTTGACAACAAAAACCGATATTACCAGGTCCCAACACCTCTACCATAAACTTGAATCAGAAATTAAATTGAAAGACGCTCCTATGCTAGCTAATGATGCTTTCGAAATATGTTATAATATTATTATGGGTTAGAACAAATGAATGCTTTCAAAATAATCCAACATCTGAGAAAGATTACATTGTGTGAACTATTTTACATCTATCTATGGGAACCAAGCGAAAATCTGCCTTTGTAACGAAGATTAATAACCGACATGTTTCTTACAGAGGGATGGAGTCAGAAAATTAATTATTTACAAATGTACATAAAATATAGTTAATTATGAATTTAATAAAATATGCTTACAATAATAAAATATATAAAAATGTATTGAATGATCCTAAAAATGTTGTTTCTGACTTTAATTAAAACTACAGGTACAAATGAAGGGGAAGTATCTTATTCAATGTCCTTGGGTCTTGGGCATGTGACTTTAATGACGGTCAGGTAATGATAGTTCACTGCAAGTGTGTTTGGCTAACACATCTTAGAAACTTTAACTTTTGTACTTTGATAATTCTTAATAAGAGACTATAGCAACTCATAATACTTGTTAACATTTAGTTACCATCTAAAATCAAGTACTTTATAGATACTATACAGATAGTAACCATCCAAAACCAAGTACTGTACAGGTACTATACAAAAGTAATCATCCAAAAACAAGACTAAAGAGAAAGTAACCATCAAAATACTGCTAGGTAACAACTAAATACAACGTGTCCAACGTGTCAAGTCCATGTCAATATGAGTACTACCCTAAAAAATTATATATTTCTGGATAATCTTCAAAGTCAATACCTATTAAATTGTGGATGGAGCAGTGGAGACGAAATTTCTACGGGACCCCACTTCAACTTTTCTGTACCAATAAAATTTTGTTGGGATTGGTGTTGATGCTAACTAAGAATATTGGTGAATCTTGAACAAACAAGAAATGAACAAACTTTTAAACTGGAAATTACGAATAAAACCTGGAAAATTCCCCATGTAACTCTGAGCGATTTTCCAAAAATTAAGATGTACGATATTATTAAAGGTTGTGTAAACCTACCAATCGCATTCCAGAGTTGGGATTTTTATGTTAACCCCAAATTGGGGTATGGGATTCAATAGAGCTGAAATGTGAAATTGTCGGCTAACCGCGAAAAACCAAGATTTGCCATAACTGGATTTACACTAAATGGAGAACTTATCACAAATAACTTATCAAACTTGAAAGTTCGCTTGAATTCTGAGTCATATCCATAATAATCTGAATGTTAATTTTAGTAAGAATTAGTATGCTTACCTATATGAAATGTATACAAGATTTCAATCTAGTTACTATAATCATGAATCACAACCATTTTTCACCCCAAATGAATTTAAATTGAAGACCGCTATTATTGTGGTTGATCTTTCATATCAAAACGAATCAGTAAAAATTGGTACTATTGATGTGAAAATTTCAATAGAACTAAAGACACCAAGTCATGAAAATACCCAAGCTTACTGCCTCCTCATACATGACCGTTTATTTGAATATAACCCATTAAACATTAACATTAGAAAAATATTAAAAGATACTGTTTCGATTGATATTCAAAGTTTCTTTGATAATAATAATAATTTTATTCTAAAGGAAATTGGAATTGTATTCGAAAAAGATCCAAACTTGAATAATAGTTTTTTAATAGAACCACCATATGATTTTACCTTGCTAAATACAAAATCTTGAAAGACAGCAATTTGGTTAGCCTATACACATCACAAACTTTTTTGGAACGATGGAGAAAACAGTTTTCCACAAACTCGAAAGTATCTAAGGACAATTACAAGCGAAAAACAAATTATTTGTAAATGTGTGGAAAAGAAACGATTTCTACAGACGTTTTTTGGGAGTCGTCAGCTCATTAAACAGGTTTAAAGGAAACCGGTTTCCCTATTGTGAAACACACCTTAAGGGCGGGGTTTGTGCTCTTAGCAATGCATACATTATTTTGACATTTTTTAAAAGTGGCTCCAAAACAATAAAATAATTTTTATACATCATTTTAAAGTTGAGACTAGATGTGTAAGGACCTACAAGAAAACAAAATTAACAAAATGAAATTTCATGAGGAAACTGACCAACTTATTGAACAATTTAAAGGACAGATAATTGGTCAACATTTTCAATACCTTCAAAACACAAAAACTATGTTCATGAATCGAGGTGGACATGATCTCAAAACCACGAGTTGTGGTGAACACTTTACATTTTGTTATCCTGAATTGACGTCGGAAACGTGCGCCTGCCAGAAAATTAATTCCAATATATAATAAAACATGTTCGCAATACAAAAATAAATGAATAAATGTATTGTTATGCTACAAAATAAAATTCTGACTTTTTATTTCGAGAATGGAAAATATTTCGTTGACTGAGATGTGTCGGCTACTTGCGAGCTGTTGCGCGGTCATTATTTTAACCCCTATTATGGGACGTATTAGAGCTAGCAGTCAGCCGTGAGATCGTTGGCGTGAGGCCCATGATCTTGTCAATGGGCGTGCGCCTTCAGACTTGTGCATGTGTCCCTTTTATTCCGGTCAGGTAATTGACAGGTGCGCATGTTCGGGTAGCTCTTGCTTGAATCCCTTTTATGTCATGTTTATGACCCATTTGTGGAAAGGAGAGAATCTTAGACAATTTACCAGTTAAACCTTCTGGGGCGGAAACAAAAATGTGTATTTGAAAATATTCCACATCTGAGAATCATTAACTTGTGAGATTTATTTTATTGGGGCTCTTTTGATTTCTAAATTAGTTTTTCAATCATAGAAAATATTATTCCACAACATGATCGGACATGTTCCTCTAAGATAACCATCTTTAAATACTTTGGGTGTGCGACCTTTCACACGTGCACAGCAACACCTGTGATAATGAGGCAAAAGGGTACGTGATCACACCTTTCCCCAACATGATCGGATATGTTCCTGTAAGATAACAACCTTTGGATACTATGGTTGTGCGACCTTTCTCACGTGCACCTTTCTCACCTGACTATTAATTGCACATAATGAGGGAAGGATACATGATCAATATGGTCACATGGGGATGTGGGGGCGATGGGGGCAATTAAGTATACTCTTTATAGACATAATAGTGACATTTTTATGAGTTCAAAGTCCATTAAAATCAGTTAATTTATTGGATTATGCTAATTTTCCTAGAACCCACATATGTTAATAAGGGACGGAGGGGGGCCGGGGGGCCATTAACATGCTAATTGTCCCAGAACTCATCTTTTCATACTACTCGATATCAGGCTATTAATCCTTTAAAATCTGAACAGGCAACCTTTTCGTTGAACAGGCTCAACACTTATCGCTTCACCCTGGACGGGACTTCAATAAAACACTCTTACACGGTAAAGTACTTTGGGATTACTCTGGATAGGCGGCTAACCTAAAAGCAGCACATTAGTGGTGCTTTGAACAGAATAAGACTAAAAAGATGGTAGCTATGAAAAAGTAGGATACTTGATTGGCCCGGAAGTTGTACACGCATTCCAGTCTTAGACGCATAGACTGCAACACTTCCCAATTTTTCTGATGGGCTTTTTTTTTGAATTACACGACATGTTGATTTTACCATGGGTGAAAGTGAATTGAGTTTCAGAGAAAACCTTAGGACACCGTCGTAAATCTTGTTCCAAAGCAGTGGACCTTGTATCGAGCCCTGGGATACGCCAGCAGTGATATTGTGCTGCTTGATGCTGCTGATGGTTTCTGTTCAAGTCGAACATGGCGGTGTGCAACATCTCTGTGTTGGCGTCACTGTTTGATGTTGCCAAACCGGTTAAAAACTTACCTATCCTTTTTCCTGTAGCCTGAAGAGTGTCCATATTAGAGTGGCACTCTGAAATAAAATGTGAAACGAACGTCCCGCAACACCATACTATGATTTGAAGATTTGAAAAAGTCTCAGCTTGTCACGGACCCACCCCACCATTTGGTCCGTCGACCCGAACGATTATTCAACCGAATTAAGTTCCACTATGAATTTATCCAAGCTCAAGTTTCGGGAGTAAATCAAACTGTTGCTGCCCAACCCCGTAAGCGCTGTCAATTCAACATAGGCTCCCTTATTAAGCCACAAATCCAAATCGAAGCATCCGCATATGTGTAACCACAGTTAGCCAGAAATATGCCATCCTATACGATACCTGAAGGTTTGTTGAGGGACCAATTAGCAGATCCGAATTTCTACCAGAGTTCGCAAATTGACGCGCTCATAGGCGCAGATATCCTTCCATCGATTTTTATGGCGGCTTCCATTCTCAAGACTAACACGATTAAAGGAGCTGGTAGAGAAACATCAGAAAGTATTTAAAGACAACATGGCTTCAAAAGGTATCTCGACGAATCCAGAACAACCAAAAAGACCCGTTGCTTAAGCAAATCAAGAGTAACTTATCGACAACGAATTAGAGTTACCTCAAATTCTGCCGTCAAATGCGCCAATTATCACCCCAGCATTACAACGCAATCTGGGGGTCCAATGAGATTTGTTGAGACAGGCCCATGATGATTTCTATAATACGCCAGGGGCAGAGCCCGCCGCCGAAGAATAAGTAATTCGATTTCAGACCTTATATGAAGAATATAATATGACCTCGCTTCCAGATAACGACGCTCAATGAGCCCAAATCTGTCTCGACCGCCAATCAGTAATCCTGACTTTGATGGCGATTGGCCCCGAACTAACGACTTATTTGTAGAATTAGTGCATAATAAACCATACTCAGCCAGCCAGAAGCTGCACATTCTGTAAGCCTCACTCCGCGTGCAAGCACGGCACATTTTGACAGACAGCTATTTCACAAGGCGGATACGACGATACTTGACAACAACTAGAAGCCAGGTACTAAAACGGCAAAATGTTAGTTTTTACTTGAAAAGGAGAAATGGCCGGTTATATGCCCATTTGGGGGTCTGCCGCTTCGAGCACTACATGATAAAGTGCGAAAGACTTTGAGCACCATTTAAAACGTCGATATCAGTACAAATTCCTGGGATCGAATCGAGCGTTTTATATTATATTATTTTATCTGCATATTATATTACTTTATGTAAGTTAACGCCGGCCAAGCGCTCGCTTCCCTTCACCCCTTTTTGATCCTACGATACCGGACACCCCACCACTTTCATCGCCCCTCTCGGCCACCCACAAACTAGGGCCCATTCCCTTCCCTCTCGGCCACACAACTACAACAAACATTCAAGTGGCTACAATCTCAAATGGCTATAGCAATGCAGACCAGCAGCGATGCAGCAGCATATAAAACGACAGCGATGCAGAACGAACGTCAGCGACGTCAGAACGACAGCGGCAGCGACAGAGCGACAGCGGCAGAATTGCAACGACAGCAGCGTGACATCAGAAAAGCACTGACCGCCCGGTAGCTACTTCAGATATAGCTGCCGCCACCCCTACTCCTCGCTGCGCCCAAACAGAAATGCAGCGCTTGCTTCTGGAGCGCAGCAACACATTGGGCAAAATACCCAAAACCGCTGCCGTCGGCTTCGTCATTTTCGCAGCCGCTCTTCCAGCAATATGCTGACGTCGAGTTCTGTTTCAGCCAACCAGCCATTCGAATAACGAATTTAGTTTTACTTAAAACTGTACTCCCGACTTGAGAAGACGACTTTTTATCTATGAAATAAAACCATTGTACGTCCAGAAATGATTACTGTTTTATTTAACGTAAACCCGTTAATATTAAAACCGAAGTCGAAGAAGGACAAGACGATTGATCCGAAGACGAAGGAACAACGATTCAGCTAATTCTTATTAGGTAATATCTGGGAGAATACTCCCCCCTCTGGCCATATCTTGGCATAACTTATATATTAGTATAGCTGCACTGGACAGCGAGTGAACTGTCGTTTATTGAACTCCGCGCTTGCATGCTGGAGATGATAAACGCACAACCTACAACAACGCCCCAACGCATTCAATTCAGTCCACCAAGTAGAGAGCTGCAAGGTTTGTCATCTAGGACCTCACCACTTTAAAGCGTGGAGTCGTTTTCAAGAAATAGATCCCAAATCGCGGCGCAAAGCTATTAATAAAGTACGAGCATTCACAAATTGCTTGTCAACAGCTCATAGGGTTGAAGGCTGTGAATCACTGGCCTCTTGTCGAGTCTGTTAACAAGAGTATCATTCAATGTTACATACAGAACCGATAAGCAATCCAGTGTCTGGCGTAGTAACCACTACAGGCTACGACAACCCTAGAGGCTCGCGACCGCCAAGGTATCGTTAGAGGGACCAACCGGTCAACTACAAACATGTGGCGCTGTAATAGATTCCAGATCACAGGTTATTCTTATCTCAAGGATGATGGTAGAAATATTGAAATATCTGAAATCGAAAAAAAAACAGCAACTAGGTCAACACTAAAGCTCTCGTCATGTATGTACACCTGATTTTGAAACACTTGTAGAGGTATTTATTGTTTTCAACGCCTTGACGAATCAACCGTCTTTACCGATTGCAAACGATCTTAATATTTCCGACGGACTGCCGTTAGCAGGTCCTGATTTTCGGCAACCTGGAGCCATTGACCTGAACTTAGGGGCTGGTCTATATCCCCGTTCAATGACCGGTCAATTTCTTAGACTAGGATCTAATAAACTTCTTGCGCAAGGCACAAGTACTCGCAGGTTTTCTCAATAAAAAAATTTCATCTGATATTAAAAGCAACCCTATTTTGGAAGAAGGCGTAAACGATCTTACAGCACCTAACCCTGCTTATGAGCTTACGAATGACGAATGAATAAAATAGCAACCGGCTGAGATCTATTCTCTCGACGATGAAAGAATCACTTTAAATAACTTAGCGAAAAGTCGCCAATCAAAAAATATCGAAACTGACTAATTAGAACGAGAATCAACTGCTACAAATAATGGTTCTTTGCAGCTAACTGAAGAATTAACGATTAAATTATGACCGAATTCTCATCAACGTCAAAACTACAAGAATTCTGAATTTTTGATGACATTTCTATATATAACCAACAAATATCTATGCTTTGTTGCAGAAGATACATACTATCGACGGCCGCTATGATAAATTTCTAGGAGTGCACAATTTCAGTCCCCACAGCAATACCATCGTTGTCGTCTCACTAAATCACCGTACGACTCGACGGCACACGCACACGCCAAGCGGCCAACACATTCACAGTGTCAGCCGACCCAACTACTCGAACTGTTAACATAATCGAAATTCACTGACCTACTCAAGAAAGCAGCTTATTTCATTATTCATTACACTAAACTTCCGTGTTATCCAAGTATGGATCGTTGCATCGTGACTGCTTCTATTTACTGCCCCCACCTTTTCATGCTATGCTCACGATTTTTGACAAATTTTCAACAAATTTTCCATTTATAATGCTAAGTCTGACTTTTTTCGTCGTAAACTTAGTGCTATCGATCCGGATGCTGATTAAGGCTTCCAGAAGTTTTCTTTGCTTCGATCGGACAGTACTTGGAAAATAAAGATGATGAAATAGCTAAGGAACTTGCTGATTCTTTGAAGAAAGATTTAAGTCTTTTGAAATGATCACAGATGAAGAGACTGCTGTTACGAAAGCTTTTCATGATGTTCCCTGCCTCAAATTGTATGCAGATTAATTTATATACCAAATTAAGCGACTTAAGCCGAACAAAGCCCCTGAGCATGACAGTATAGAAGGGAAAGTGGCTAAGGCTCTGCCAGTGGCAGCTATTTCATCCCTTACGCGTATCTTCAATGTTAAATTTGTTCTTTCATTTCATTAGGAGAAATGGAAGCATGCGAATGTTGTTGGATACTTGATCTCCAAGAAAGGCGCCTCTCCCCGCTGTGCAGATTCTTTGCGGCCTATAAGCCTACTGCCAACCTTGTCTAAGACTTATTACCGAATCATACTAAAAAGGTTTTTTAGTGTACATCTGTTCTATGACCCCATTCCGTATCATCAGTTTGGTTTCAGAAGTCTGGATAACGAAAGCTGAGCAAACGCATCGTGTGTTCAACCACATCTTTAAAGCCTTTGTAACAAAAAATTATTGTTGCGGAGTTTTTTTTAGATGTCAAGCAAGCCTTTGATCGAGTCTGGCACGACATGTTGGTTCTACCATGGGTGAAAGTGAATTGACTTTCAGAAAACACGCATTGTTCATTGTTCGTATATCGAAAACACGATTCTCATCGCACATGGGCGGTAGACCGCATTGATTCAGCCGCTGTAGGAACGTAACCTGCTGTGTCCAGCGAAATCTCAATCGTCTTTATTTCCTCGTTAACTGTAGCCTCCGTGTTCCCCAGTTCCTTGCCTACCACCACCAACGCAACGTCGTCTGCAAAACCTACCATTCGTGAAATTTGGAAAAATTTTGAAAAGTCTCAGCTTGACGGGTCCGCGCCATCATTTGGTCTTTCGGGCCGAACGGTTAGTCAACCTAATTAAGTTCCCCTATGAATTTATCCAAGCTCAAGTTTCGGTAGTAAATCAAACTGTTGCTGCCCAACCCGGTAAGCGCTGTCAATTCAACATAGGCTCCCCCATTAAGCCACAAATCCAAATCGCAGCCTCCGCAGATGTGTAACCACATTGAGGCTGAAATCTCCCATCCTATACGATACCCGAAGGTTCGTTGAACCACCAAAAAAGTGGTTTCATGTTAATCGGAAGATAGCCCAGTTGGTCTGGCAAGCAGAGGCGTTTCAGCCCATGAGCTCAAGGACAGCAGCCTCTTGTGACACGGGCCTGAGTTGTTGCTTTACCACCAATTCGTCGGTCCAGCTCGATACAGAGCTCGAACAATGCCCAAAAAGGTGTAACATCGCTGTAGCGCCCCGTCAAATGACATTTTAGATCGTTTTTCAGCGTTCGAAAGGAGTGTACGCGTTCTCGCTTACGTTTTCCGGTTTGCTAGAATGTGTCGCAAGCAATATGTCGATGAAAAGGCCGAACTCACTACCGCAGAGTTGTCTAAAGTCCAAGAGAAACTTATTGTGCTCACTCAGCTAAATTACTATCCAATAGAAAGCTAGGCCTCCAGCAAGATCTCCAATCTAAGCCCCATTCTCAACAACCACGGTGTCTTATGAGCATCTGAGATGCTAAGCTATGATGAGAAACATCCAATCATCATTCCGGCAAGGTGTATCTTTGTCAAACTTTTGGTCATTTTTACCCATCGCATATCCTTGCATGCGGGTAATTAATTGAAGATTCGACTGATTCGTTCCAAGTACTTGATCCCTAAGTTGAGGAACCTTGTAATAGAAACCATTCACTCCTGTCGAGTGTGTACCATTCACAAGAAGAAGCTGTAAACGCATCTCATGGGAGATTTTCCCTGTGCAAGATATACATTTTCCAGGCCATTCACCCGCACGGGTATTGATTTTGCGGTACCATTTAATATTACAAGCTATGTCGGTCGAGGGTATAAGGTAAGGTGCGTTTCGTGTGCTTTAGTAGCCGAGCTGCCCATCGATAAGTTACGTCGGACTTAACCACTGAGAAGTTTCTATCAGCCTTCTCGCTCTTCTCCGAACGACGTGGCTGTCCACACCACATTCTTTCTGACAACGGCGAATCGTTTATTGGAGCCTCAACGTCCTTATCCAAGAATTTCATTGAAGCCAGGAGGGCTTTGATCCTGTCCAAGTACAGTCGTCAAAATGTGTCCTGGCCCTTCAACCCACCTGGCAAACCTCAAATAGGAGGGCTATGGGAGGCAGTTTTAAGACACACTTCTACCAGTGGGCGACTGCCGGGAATTACACATTTGAAGAGTTACCTACCCTAGGCCTATTCCAACTCGATGCCTATTTCTCCAATGTCCGAAGACCCCACTGACCTCGTTTTTAGTTGGTGGGCCCCTCCTTTCCGAGACTGAGTCCGAGATTTATGAAAGCACCATTTCCATACTCAACTCAAAGGAAGAAAACTTACCATCAAATGAATGGTGTTCTGCGCGGATCCAACGTGTGTGCCCAAGCACATATGGCAAGATCCGAGTGGCAGATGCTCTCACTACACGTGGCGTCATTCGACGACCAATCGCGTAGATGATCCGCCTCCCGATGGATGCCGCCAACTCCGAGTGTTTTTTTTTTTTCAGAATTATCAACTAACAGGCAGTCTTGCTAGTTCTAAGTTCATGTCATCCTGTGATGTCACTCCTCATACATGTCACGATCCCCCGCGTCATCCATAACACCTAACTCATGTCTACTCGCTACCCACAGATTGCTGACAGTGCCGCCTACCACAAGCCAGCACGCTCGGCAGAACGTTTCCTCCGGCTCTGAACCGGCTCTGAACCGGCTCCGCGCGGTCCTTATCAAGCAGTACTGCGCAAACTGCCGTGCTTACGAGCATTCAGGCCAACCCGACGCAGGAAGGCCCAGTGCCACGTCCGCAATGGAATTATCCACACCCTCTTGCACTTCCACTTCGCCACGCTCATCGTGAGCCCAAACACAACAGCGGCGGCTGAGAGCGTCGTCGACGATGTTCCCGTCCCGCGGCCCTGCTAAAGACCCATCGTGAGCCGCTATCCTGCAGCGCACGATTGTGAGCATCTTGCCGACTGCGTCCATTTTGATCGGGTCTGATCTTTGGTGGATCCGTGCATCCTTGACAAAGGCTCTGAACTTTTCCGTCACCCGCGTGGTCGATGAACCGCCGAAATCCGCTCAAAGTCGTCGAAGATGGGCCTACCACTGCTAATGCTGGTTAATGACCAGATGTAGACCCGAACTTCGGCCAAGCCCCTTGATCCGAAGGTCTGAGATGGCTTTTAAGACATCACGTTGGCTAATGACAGATGGTTCTACCCCTCTTTAGTGTCGGCTGTTTTAGGAGCTAATGTCTGTATCCGCCCGAGTCAGAACGGATTGCCCATGGCTCAAGACTCAGCTTTGGGGTGGCTCCTTTCGGTCACTTGCTCCCTCTCCTGAGATACAATTTTTGCCGTTGCAAGGGGGGAGAACATTCCTGTCGAACAAGGGGGTGTGCAACATCGCTATGTTGGCATCACTGCTTGATGTTTCAAACCTCTCTCTAGCTCCCTTTTCCAGCCTGCCGTGTTGATATCAAGGTGACCACTTGCCAGTACTGCTGGACGACTCCTTTCCATCTGGATCCTTTGATCGCACTGGTCGCTATGCTAGTTGCCGTCACTATGGCGTCAGTGGTCGATTACTTTTGCGGAATCCTTATTGGTCGGGTGACTGTCTTCCCGCCTGTCACACCGCCAAGCGCAACCGAGTCAAAATTATCTTCTTCAAGACTTTTCCCACCGTGTCGAGGAGACAAATCGTACGAGAGGAAGTGGGCTCTCCAGGTGGTTTACCTGGTTTGCCTAGCAGTATGAGTTTTTGCGGTTTCCATCTCGTTGGAAATGTTCCAACCCGAAGGCACACATTGTAGAAGTCCGCGAATATTCCCGATCTCTGAGACATGGATATTCGTAGGACTCTGTTGAGTAAATAATAAATAATCAGAACCAGGCGCTTTCTTGTTTCTCAGGCTCTTTGCTATCTCCGGGACCTCGGCTACTGTCACCTCTGGAAAGTCCTTGTTGAACGGATAGTCCACTATAACTGGGAGGTTTTTTTTCCTTGTAGAAATGGTGCGGTGACTATATGCTTCAGTCCGACAGGGTCACTTGGGGCCTGGTTTTTGGCGTTGAGGCCTTTAACCACTACCTTATACGCTTGGCCCCAGTGCTCATGCTCAAGCGTGTTGCAGAGCTGCTGGAAACACCTAGCTTTGATGTCAGTTATGCCATTCCCTAGCACTCTTCTTGCAGTCTTGAAGTCCTCGTGCAACCACTCGAGTGCCAGTGTTCCTCTGGCCCTTTGCAGCCGACTGGCTCGCTGACAAGATTTCCGTTGCTCTGAAACCTTTGTCGTCCACCTGTACATGGGCCGGGTATTCCTTTCGTATGGTATTCGCTGCTTCATGCTGGCGTTGCACTTTCAAGCTCACCCACCACTAAGTAACGGAGATTTCCGTTAAGGATCTGGATGTTACCCCGCTATGCCTTCTTGATCCTCGGTATATCCCTTTGATTTAGGATGATTTCATGGTCGCTTGCCGTATAGATGTCTGGGATCCTCCATTTTGCCAGCCGGGACATTGTCTGGTTTCCAAATGTCAAGTCCTTGATCGGCACAGCTCCCGCTCTATTAAACGTTCGCTGGGTCCCTTCGTTCAGTTGGTACAGGTCCAGGGTGGCAAAAGCTTCGATCATAATGCGTCCTCTCTCGTTGGCGAGGGGGCATCCCCACTCATCTGCCAATGCGTTAATGTCTCCTGCTATAAAAAGTTTTGGACGACCCCTTGCGCCGTGGATGAGCTCATCTATGATGCTGCCGAGCGAGTCTATCGGTAGGGTTGAAGCCAAGCAGCAGCCACGTTTTCCCAAACTGGGCCCTTACGAACTTTTTCGCTGTTCATTGCGCACTGAGGTCGACAGCTACTTGTCCTCATTTCCAAGAAGCAGCCTTTTCTGACGAGTCTGATATCCACCCATTTTTTTCGGCAACTCTGTAAGGCTCTCTTAGGAAGGCGAGCTCGATCCTAACGGTTCGGAGCAGCAGGTCTTGCGCCGCCCAATAGTGGTTCAGGTTAACCTGAATCACTTCCATTACGCTCCTTACTCCGCTTTTCTTTGCCAGGGGACATATCCGCCTTCAACTACATGGCTGGCCTTTCTGCCTTTTCCTTCGCGGCGCACAAGAAGCACTTAGTGGGCTCCACGCCAGTTGCCAATTGCCGCTTTGCCCCACAACGGAGGCAGTAGGCGCTTCTGTCCGGGTTATGCCTCCGGGATGCGATGTGCCCTGCTTCTAGGCACCTGCAGCACCGTGCTGTCTATTTTCTGAACCTTGCACGACACACAGACCAGCCGACTTTGAGCCTTTTAGATTCCAGCACTTTGTTGGCCAACATTCTGGGTAGCCTAACTAAAGCAGTCAACGAGTCTCCAAAGGCGGATGCATCTGACCACTATCCTGTTTTCAGCTATGCCGTGGTGAGGGCATCCAGATCGCACATTTACACAACCGCCATCTTTGAGTCCTCCGTAACAGCCCTGACATTGGCTTGGTCTCCTGCGATATTTCCCGCGGGCGAGAAACAGCAGTAGCTTGCCATCAGCTGTGCGGCGCACCCCTGGCGTCAACAAGGATCGCATCCGGTCGGGTTCGTCTATCTGTTTACTTCCTCCCTGGTACTTTAAGCCACTCAGGCTTCGACTGGTCTCCAGTCTGAGCGGCCCTTATTGCTCGATCTACACCAGATGGTTGCAACTTTCTTGCCTTTTGGTGTCTCCGATCTTTCCGCTTTCTAGCCGTAACCAGTGGGAACTTCCTCAGGCTTTTGTCCTCGACAAATATTGCTTGGTCTTCTTGGCCCTCCTCCGCGTTCCTTCGTCCAGACACGAGCTTCCATATTCTTATCAGCCGTTTCAATGTCCCTCAGCCAACAACGACTGCAGGTTTAGTCTGCAGGCTGTGTTACATACGAAGCGACCAAGTCAGCAGCCGCCACGTTGCATTGTTATACCCGTTACTCGTAGAGTAAAAGGGTACGAATTTATTCGTCAGAAAGTATGAAATAGGCAGAAGAAAGCGTTTCCGACCATTTAAAGTATAGGGGAGTGTATAGTTACGAACGATTCGTTTTTGAATTTCACTTTTGCAAAAATTAATATTTTTCAAAAGATCTACTGAGCATACTCCCGTAAAAGTTCGATGCTAAAATTCCGGCGGAGTAAAATACTACAGCTCTAAACTAAAGTTTTTTTTCACTTGTAAAACTTGCAGGGTAAGGTGACGAAGATTAAATATACCCGTTACTCGTAGAGTAAATCTAGCCATGTCGGTCTGTCCGTATGAACGCTGAGATCTCGGAAACTATAAGAGCTACAATATAAAGATAAGGCATGCAGCGCAAGTTTGTTTCAGCAGAGTGCCACGCCCACTCTAACGCCCACAAACCGCCCAAAACTGTGGCTCCTACAGTTTTGATGCTAGAATTAAAATTTTAGCTGAAATATATTGTTCTCATCAATACCTATCGATTGACCCAAAAAAAAGTTTGCCACGCCCACTTTAACGCCCACAAGCCGCCCACAAACTTCAAAAAAGCGTAAGTATGAACGCGTATATCTCGAAAACTATCAAAGATAGAGAATTGGGATCTCACATTTAGCTTCCGTAGCCTTGTACGCAGCGCAAGTTTGTCACGCGAATATGCCACGCCCACTCAAACCCCCACAAACCGCCCAAACTTGTGGCGCCCACAATTTTTATGCTAGATAAAAAATTTTAACTGACATATATTGGTCTCGTCAATACCTATCGAATGATCCACGCCCACTCTAACGCCCATAACGCTTAAATCTGTCTACCGCTGGTAGGTGGTAGTTAGCTGAGTAACGGGTATCTGATTGTCGAGGTACTCGACTATAGCTTTCTACCTTGTCTTCAATTGGATTCATATCCGGAGATTGTGGGGGCCACTTCATGGACTTAAATTTTTGTCTTAAAATCCCATTTTTACCAAGAGGGACGAGGTCTTTGTCTTGTTGAAAAATGCATTTTTCAGCAGAAAGACTCATGTTCCGAATGACTTCTGGAAGATTTTCAAGTAAAATGCCGTTATGGTCGCTTGTGGGCGTTAAAGTGGGGGCGGCACTCCGATGTATATATTATGTATATTATATATATACCACGTGGCCCAAAGTTTATGGCACTTCTTGATGCAATTTAATGAAATGAAGAAACTTAAATAATTTAGATACAACTTTTACACAAAACTAAATTATTGTTATATACTTTAAAAAGTGTTTTTGTGGATTTTTATACACGTTACTCGAGTTTGTAACAAATGGAAGAAAGCGTTTTCGACCCCATAACGTATATGTATATATTCTTACTCAGAAGAACCAGCCCATTCCATCTGATTTTACGGAAACTATAACAGCATAAAAGTTGATGCTTAGCATTTAGATTCCAAAGTTTTTTGCGCAACGCAAATGTATAGCAGGAAGCCACGCCACTCAAAGATCTAAAATTTCCAGGACCTTCAAATAGAGTTTGGATACGGACAAAAATGGTCAATGCACTGGCAGTGTTCGATGTTCTTAAATGTGGCCATTTTTATACCCGTTACTTGTAGAGTAAAAGGGTATACTAGATTCGTCGGAAAGTATGTAACGGGTAGAAGGAAGCGTTTCCGACCCCATTAAGTATATATATTCTTGATCAGGATCACTAGCCGAGTCGATCTAGCCATGTCCGTCTGTCCGTTTGTCCGTTTGTCCGTCTGTCCGTATGAACGCTAAGAACTCGGAAACTATAAGAGCTAGGGTTATGGGACTTGGCATGCAGGTTCCTGAGCTTCTTGCGCAGCGCAAGTTTGTTTCAGTAGCGTGCCACGCCCATTTTAACGCCCACAAGCCGCCCAAAACTGTGGGTCCTACAGTTTTGTTACTAGAGTAAAAATTGTATCTGAAATTTGTTTTTCTCATCAATACCTATCGATTGACCCAAAAAAAGTTAGCCAGGCCCACTTTAACGCCCACAAACCGCCCACAAACGCGGATATCTCGGAAAATATAAAAAAAAGAGAATTGGGATTTCAGATTTAGGTTCCGTAGCATTGTACGCAGCGCATGTTTGTTACGCGAGCATGCCACGCCCACTCTAACGCCCACAAACCGCCCAAGCCTGTTGCGCCCACAATTTTTATGCTAGATACAAAATTTTAACTGAAATGCATTGGTCTCGTCAATACCTATCGATTGATTTAAAAAAAGTTTGCCACGCCCACTCTAACACCCATAACGCTTAAATCTGTCTACCGCCCACATATCCATATATTGTGATCAGGGGTAGGTGGCGCATTTCAGTCTCGTTTTGCTGCTTGCATATCTCCATTTCCCTTTTTTCCCTTTAGCTGAGTAACGGGTATCTGATAGTCGAGGTACTCGACCGTATCGTTCTTCCTTGTTGTTGATTACTAACTTGGAAACGAAACTGTTTACAACAATATGCCGTATGTCAAAAGTTGAGGAATCTCAAGCTATACACCCTTAACTTTAATTTGAAATCGATAGAGAAGCTTTTAAAAAATTAAGAAAAAAACTAAAAATAATAAAAAATAATAATAAAAATAATAAAATAAATAAAATATTGGCCCATAATTTTAAAACGGTAGTATTTAGACAAATTATGTTAGAAAGGCGTACAAGGTATTTCGAAAAACCTTTCTAACAACATATAGCACAATCCTGTAGCTTTAGTAGTTCACAAGTTACGGGTGCACAACATTTTGCTATTTATAGCCGTTCTCTCGATAAACTAGCTAGTTTCTCAAAATTGGTAGAAATAATGTTTCTAATACTGAGCTGTTTAGCACCGTCTAGAATTTTCAGGACTGACAAACTGACAAGCAAAATAAAATTTTCATTTTGAGAAGTCCCCCAAAGTCTTATTTTGCGTATGACTTTTGAACGGAGTATCCGATCCGTATTTTAAGTGAGAATATAAGAAGGCTTTTTCCGCTCCGTCTCCCAAACCAAATGATTTTTTTTAAGTCTTGGTATGCAATCGTACGATAACAGTAGATTTTCATTTCTTCGTGTATATACTCGTATAGTAGTCGCCTTCGCACACCCTCCTGGTGCGCTTCGTCACTACATGGACTGCCGTCCCCAGTGATATTGCTTTTTATTAAACTAACGAGTTTTTTTTTAAAGTGGTAAAACTAAAGATTCTTATAGTAAGCTTTTTAACATCGTCTTGAATTTCCAGGACCTTTAAATAGAGCTTGGATACGCACAAAAAAGGTTCAAAGCGCTATTTATAGCTGTTTACTCGCCAAACTAGATAAGTTTTCCAAAAGTGGTAGAAGTAAAACTTCTTCTATTAAGCTGTTTAACATCATCTTAAGTTTCCAGGACCTTAAAGTAGAGTTTGGATCCGCACAAGAAAAGGTCAATGCTCAGGCAGTGTTAGATGTTCTGAACTGGTAAATGTGGCCGTTTTTGTTGATTAATAACTTTGACACGAGACTTTTTACCACAATGTTTTGTATGTCAAAAGTTGAGGAATCTCAAGGCCTATACACTTTAATTTAATTTGAAATCGTTAGAGCCGTTTTTGAGAACTCAGAAAAAAAGCTAAAAAAATTTAAAAAAAAAAACATCTTTGCCTTATAATTTTAAAACGGTGGTATTAAGACAAATTATGTGAGAAAGGCGTACAAAGTATTTTAAAATACATGGGTGGTCAAAAGGATTTTCACAAAAAAAAAGTTAAATATACTCATAAATTGAACTTACATCTTGTTAACTTTGGCATCAATGGAAAGGTTATTAAAATGCCGTTTGAATAATACAATACATTTTTTAACCCATTCAGTACCTTTTAAAAAGGACGAATTTGTGTGAAAATGTCCTTTTGGAACTTTTTTCCTCGACTTGAAAACTTAAATTTTTTGATGCAAAAAGTTTTTTCAAACAAAAATAATAGTAACTGCAAAAAGAATTTTTCAAAAATCATTTTGCTTATATTGTTTATGATTTTTTGAAGGTGACAATGTCGGAAAAAATTTGTATGAAAAAGAGAAAAATATGGCTCAAATGTAGAGCTGGAAAATCATCGATGTTTACCTACATCGATGTTTCGATGTTTTTCAGAAAAAAACATCGATGTATCGATACATCAAACTTTTTTTTGGGTGTAATTTTGAAAAATGTTTTTACCCCATATTATATTATAAACGAATACCACAAATAAATCCAATGTGTAAGTTTATTATAAAAAAATTATGCTTTACTTGAGATCCATTGTTTTCTGTTTTTGTTTCCTGCAAATTCAAAGTGAAACTTAAACTACTCGTTCAACACAAAAATTAAAATTAAATCACAATTCAATTAAAAATAAAATAAATAACAATATAAAGTTCTTCTCAAAAAAATAAGAAAAAAGTAACATAACTAAAACTAAATTATCCAATCATTTTTGTTTAGAAATAAAATCATATAGACATTTTTTGGTTTTAGCGAGCTTCTCTTCTCGCTAACAACTAGTCCAGCTTCACTGAACATCCTCGCACTTTCAGTAGAGGTGGCCGGTACGCAGAAGTATTTATAAACGCATGTTTTGAATCCGGCGTCATTTGATATCTATTGTCAGAAGAAATTGGATTTTAAGGTGGCTACCAATTAAATTGTTATTTTTTGAACCTTCCAATAATCCAAAGGGTTTTGGGCAGGGTCCAAATTAATCGCATTCAAGTATTTTCGCAAAGCCAATATGGAATCCACGCGACCGCTTTGAATTTTTTGAGTTTGATTAGTTTGTAAAAAACTGAATAATAGGTTGGACTCTGCTGTGGATTCTGGTGTTGGCGGGCTTGAAAATGCAGAGGATTTTGTTGGAGCATTTATGAGCGACAGATCATCCTCCAACGATTTAACCCCTTGGGAGAAATTAAATGGATTCCAAAATCCCTCCTTTTTGAAGCGAGGGTCTAAAATTGTGGTCATTCGTGTTACCGTACGATTTTCATAGGGGACCAATCTTCTATTGACTTGAACCTTGACCCTTGAAGTATGTCATCACAGACATCTTGACCCACCTTAGTCTGGAGATTAGTTTTCATGCCTGTCAGATTGTGTAAAATACCACAAACAACCGGAATCACTGAAGACACTGTCACAGAAGTACTCGAAGATGTGTGTACCGTTGCATGCTCAAAAGGTGAAAGTATTGCCTTTAAATCCTCCAGAATGGATATTTCATCAGATGTTAGCGGCATTAACGATTTGGGCGTGTTTAGTAGCACAGTTGCGATGGCAACCTTTGAGTCCAAAAATTCTGTCCACCATATAATAGGCGCTGTTCCATCTTGTAGGACATTCTTGCTTTAAAGTATAAAGACGTTCGCGTTCCTGGGCCTCTTTAAACTTGGCATACGCAATTGTGCTACTTTTAAAAAACGAAACAATGCGCCTCAACTTTTCAAGAATGGGCTTGACTTTTTCTGTAGCCAAACAGTCCTGGACAGTCAAATTGATTGAATGCGCAACGCATGGAATATGTCTTATTTGCAGTATCTCACATGCTTTAATCATATTTTTGGCGTTATCTGTGACCATTGCAGTGACCTTTCCTAAAACTCTCCATTCCTCGAGTACTGTGCGTATAGAGTTTGCAATATTTTCAGAAGAATGGCTCGTTTCGTCGAGGAGCTTTTCAGTGGACAAAACAGCGTTGCTCAATTGGAAATCCTCTGTTATAAAATGGCACGTCACAGTAACGTAGCACTCGTTGGCCCTGGAGGTCCAGCAATCTGAAGTGATTGCACAGCGCTTTACGTTTTTTAAAAAGGCGCACAATTTGGCCTTCTTTTCATTGTATGCATTTGCCATCGAAACATTTCTTAAGGTGGTCCGTGAAGGCAATTCATACCTTGGATCATACAAAATTGCGGAAGGCTTTATTTTCCACCACTGAAAAAGGGCGCAAGTCTGAGGTAACGTAGTAGCATAAGGCACTGTCCAATTTTTATTTGCGGTTCGACGACGGTTCGTATTTTTTGTCAATGAATGACAGAATTGAGGGCGTCTGTCTTTGTGGCAATTCGCTTATTGTTAAAGTCGGATGAATGGCTTTTAAGTGGCAAGACAAGTTTGTCGTATTGCCACTTGTTTGGTAGGTTTTACCACATTTTATGCACTTGGCTGTCTTGCCATCAGCCGATTTGTCAAAATAGTTCCATACAGAAGATTGCCCAAATTTCTTCCGCTTATTTGGGACCGTACCTTCTTTCTCTTGACAGGCAACTATATTGGCCAAAAAAAAACACTACAAATCATATACATTCATATTCTAATTACTCTAGTTACCATTGCTGTTCTGCTCTTTCAAAGTCCTCCATATCGAAGCGCCGCCAACACCAATATATGTCGAAATCTATACCAATTTTAACGTATATTTTAGTTTATTTTACTTAATTGATCAAAAATGTGCTTACCTTACCAAGATTCTTTCCTGCCAAGTAGTGATGGGCAAAGAGGAAACATCGAACATCGACATTGAAAACCTCGATGTTTCCCGAGTTTTGGAAAACATCGATGTATCGATACATCGCCGATGTTATTTCCAGCTCTACTCAAATGCATGTTTCTAAGCATTTTCAAAAATCATAAAAAATATATGCAAGATGATTTTTGAAAAATTCTTTTTGCAGTTACTATTATTTTTGTTTGAAGAAACTTTTTGCATCAAAAAATTTAAGTTATCAAGTCGAGGAAAAAAGTATCATTCAAACGGCATTTAAATTACCTTTCCATTGATGCCAAAGTTAACAAGATGTAAGTTCAAATTATGAGTATATTTAACATTTTTTTTGTGAAAATACTTTTGACCACCCCTGTATATCTTTCTATCGATAGCACTATCCTGTAGCTTTAGTAGTTCACAAGTTACGTGTACGTGATTTTTTTTTAGTCTTGGTTTCTTCGTGTATATATAGTAGTCGCCTTCGCACACCCTCCTGCTCATCTAGGGAATGTTGTGAATAAATTAGGCAGATCCAGTTCGTTTGGGGTTTGGGCTTATCCCTAATAAATGCTATTTTCAATTATTTGTATTTAATGATTACTGTTTTTTTCGTGTAAATAATTCACAGATTTGTCAACTGCCTGCGCCCTGTTATCTCTGGAACCATATTTGTGCAGTTCCTGGTAGTGGGATTGGTGCTGGGCTTCACTCTTATCAACATTGTTTTGTTTGCTAATTTGGGATCGGCTATCGCAGCGCTTTCCTTCATGGCTGCTGTGCTTCTGGAGACGACGCCCTTTTGTATACTGTGCAACTATCTTACAGAAGACTGCTATAAACTGTCTGATGCCTTGTTTCATTCCAATTGGATCGATGGGCAGAGGCGCTACAAAAGTACTGTCATGTACTTCCTACAGAAACTACAACAGCCGATAACCTTTATGGCCATGGACATATTTCCGATATCGGTGGGAACTAACATCAGTGTAAGCGCCTAAGAACTTCCACTTACAGTACTTTCATTGACTGGTATCTTGCAGGTCACCAAGTTTTCGTTCTCCGTCTTTACTCTCGTAAAGCAAATGAATATCGCTGAGAAATTGGCCAAATCTGATGAAGACGATTGATTTTAAGACTCGTTTTAAGGCTTAAAGGGTTGTATACACTTGTATTTTTTTGTATTAGAATGAAGAGTTGTTTTTTATTTGATTTTTTGTTAGTAAAAAATTGAAAACAACTTCGTTTTTAAATTAAAAAGAAGAAGAATTTCTAGAATTAACATGCTTAGTCCTCACTATCTGACTTTTATAGTTTTCGAAGTATCAGCGTTAATGGGGACGATTTTTGGCGGCTTATGGCCGTTAGAGTGAGCCCGCCAGTCTGTTGAATCAAACTTGCATACCTATTTTCAACATTGTAGGTCTTATAGTTTCCGCTGAGATCCGGGTTCGTAGTGTTCCTGACCAAAAATATATATATTCTTTATATGGACAGAAACGCTGTGGTCAGCACTTTGATAGGTGTCAACCAATAAAATCAAATTTAATTTAAACTGAGGTTGATTGAACACCCTAGCAAGCGGACAAAAGTTCCGCAAAATGACTAAAGTAATTTGAGACTTTTATTTTGTGAGATCTATTGGGATTTTAAGGTATTTTGTTTTCCAAATCTTCTTAATTTTATGCCCACTGTAGTTTAATGTTAATAATATCTTATTTCTTTTTAAAATATAATGATTTCTATATGTTTGTAAGCAAAGTGTTGTTGATGTTTTAAAATATAAATAAAGAAGAACGATATAGTCGAGTACCTCGTTTACCATATTTCCGTTACTCAACTAAGGGAAGCAAAAGGGTGATGGAGATATGCAAGCAGCAAACCGAGATTGTAAAGCGCCACCTACCCACGATCTCAATATATGGTTATGTCTGCAGCAGACAGATTTAAGCGTTATGGACGTTACTGGGCGTTAGTGTGCGCTGCGTAGGAATCCCAGGAATCTGCATCTATTTTTTTGTATTTATGGTACTTAATATAATATTAAAGATATTTTTTGACTGAATTGCCGCGGACACTCTGACATTGTTGTTAAAAGTGGACTATTTTTCGCTGCTTATTTGATTTTGCAAATGGATAGTATCTCATATTGAATTGTATTTACTTGAAGTTTGTCTTACTCGAATTTATTTACTTCTTGGACACCGCAACGTGTTTTTCGGGGGCTGGACTACACACACTGCACAACTGCATAGTCAAATGTCTGGTCAGGATGCCAAGCTGGGCAGGTTGCCTTATACTACAAAGCTTGGAGTAATATATCGAGGACAGGAGAAGGACTCCCTGGAGCCGTTGTGCTCGAAATATGTTTGTAATGGACAACAAATGTGGTGAAAATAAAAAAATGTAAGCAATTTTGGAAGGATATTCATTTTTATTTTTATACAAGAACAAAAAAATAAAATCAAAACAGGTTAGTATTGATATCATAATCATATCAATCTGATACGAAAAATTACAAATTGATATGAAGGAATATAAGTTGTGAGAGTACAAATATTTTTCGGCTGCATATATCAAGTTAGGACTTTCCCCATGGCAATTAAGATAAATAGCCCTGTTTCAACCCTTCAGTTTAGCAAGGATTCGATCCTCGACCGAATACCAAAAAAAAACATTTTGATGGATTTAGGGCACTTTGTGCATCCTACGACCACTCTGGACTCCATAATTTCCTCCTCTTTTCTGGAAAATTTTCCGTAAAGTTTGTTACATTTTTCATATCCCTCCGCATCCATATTTCCGCGTGTGAATTTCTTGGAATTTTGTGGATCAGTACGACCCATTATCAAGCCCAATATTGGTGGCAAAACAATTGGGACGGAATATTAATATAAATAGCAGTGTCGAAAGTATTTAGAGTCCTCCCTTTGCGCACAGCAAGGAGCAGGTGCCGCGTGCAGCGGTTAATTAGCGGAAAAAAATTTCGACAACACTTAGTGCTACGCCTGGATCATACGTTTCTTAGGCATCACGCCAGAATCTGCTTTTAAGATTCCTATAACGCACACCGCGAGAGTTGGATCTTTTAACATCAGCGTCAAACCAGAAGCTGCCCCAGGGATCGCCGGCGTCCGCCCGCGTGAGCTTTCACCTTACCAAATTCGCACCACGATTGACAAGTCGGATCAAGTTGGAGATCTGGCGAATATCGCATAGGCGCCGATTCGGCGCAAACCGAGCAGGACCGCGCAAGCACGACGTAATTGTAGCTTAGTTTTCCTTATTCTAAATACATTTAAGACAAGTTTCTAAGTCACCTTACGTTTGCTATTTAGTCAATATCTTTACGTTTGTGCTTACGATATAGTATGACATATATACACACAAATTAAAACATCCACAGTTCTACATCGCGCATTGAACACCATTAGGCCTGCTGACTTCATTGGAGAGTTCGTAAGTACGGCATAGCCGTAATTTATTTACATTCCTATATATATATATATATAATCATTCTTGTCTGAGCTCGCACACTTTAAATACACATATCTAAATAAATTTTCATTCGTAGACCTACATTTTACATTCGTTTATCGATAAATATTAAATAAGAATCGTTCTCCTTTAAATAATTTTACGTAATCCGCTCAAGTGCTATTGTCTTTTAATAAGAAGATGTAACTAACTGATTTTGTATGTCTGCTCGCTACGAGATTCGTGCGGCTAGCTCAGAAGATTGTGCGTTCGTCCCACCAAATTTATATGACGTGACTGCCCCGTAGATCAGTGAGAAAACAAAGGTTCAAATGGCAACAGTGGGATTTATTCTCGTGGTATTGGTACAGCGGGTGTGTGGCTGTGCTGGCTCCTGTATCTCCTTGCTCTGGCTCCGCCGGCTGCTGGTGCTCCTCCTTCTGGCTTGTCGACGCGTTGACTCGGCTTCTGCTTGGCTCCTGGGTCTCGGGACGCTCGTAGTGGCCGCCTCTGCTCACTCGCCGACGCGCTGCCTTGGGGTCGCTTGTTGCGCCTTAGACTCGCAGAGAGTTCGGCCTTGTGGGCTTAGGGAAGCGTCACCGTTCTCAGACTAGGGTGAACAAGCCTTGCTCTCCAGGCCGACGCCTTTCGAGGCAAAACCTGTCCCTTGCTCTGTCCCGGACGGTCCCGCTAGGTTCTTGCTCAGATCGCGCTGACAGTCCAGGCTGTCGCCAGGAGGCTGCCTAGCAGTTCACTTCGCTTTACGCCTAGCGCAGACGAACTTTCCACCCGACTTCACCCTACTGCTTAACGTCCGTGACGCGCCTGCGCTCCCCAATGAGCTCCGCGCGGCGATGGTAACGTGGCTGCCGGAGATGTCTGCTGGCGTCGCTGCCGATGTCTTCTGCGTTGTCTCCTGACCAGTAGCTTGTCGTTCTGGCACTCGGGGAGTTGGGCGGTTGCTGTTCAGGAACTTCGCCGGTAATCGCAGGGCTCTCCAGGCGCTCGCCTCTTGAAACCGCAAATCGATCTACCGCTCGTCCGTCACGCCAGGTCCTGCTTGGTCGGGCAAGGTACGCTGGGTCTCAGACAACTTACCTCCCCAAACTGACGGTTCCTCGTCGTAGGACTCTTCCGCTTGTCTCTAACGGACCCGCCGGGCGACTCGCCAGGGTGTGATCGCGACAAAGTCGGAAAACGAACGCCTTGACTTAGCCGTGTGTTGCCTTCCGGAACTCAGCCACTTGTGTCTCAATTCGGAGATTCCTGATGTCCCAATCCCGAACGTCTCGACGTGGCGATCTTGCTCCTTGTGTGCTTCCCACGGCGCTGCTTCCGACGACTCGCTTGGTTGTAGCTCCCTCGTAGATTACTTGCTTGACTGATTGTTCACTTGGTACTTTGACTGATCTTGAAGGTTTGACTCCTCGTGATCGACTGATCCAGCTGCCAGCGCTCTGCGGCCTTATATAGGGCTTCCGGGAACCGTTATTCCCCTTTTGCGCACGGCACGCTGGATCTCTCCACTCCGGGTCCAAAGTCCGCGCCTCCTGGTTGACCCACTTGTCCTTCACGTACCGCTTCCAATCGATGCTCCGCCCACTGCTGCCGTCCCGCTGATTCCCACGATGTTTGTGGCACGCCTGTGTTCCACTCCACTGCCGAGATGTGGCACTTCTTCTCCCGGTCCAAAGATCACGGGAGAGTCCAAAGTCCGGTGGAATTCCGTTATCCGCTTTTGCACACGGCACTCTTGCTCTGCCCGCCAAGTCTCCATTTTCTCATTCTCCGCTCCTTGGTCTCCAATCTCTCTCGTTCTCCACCCAAGTCTCCAAACTCTCCTGTTCTCCATCCAAGTCTCCAAACTCTCCTGTTCTCCATCCAAGTCTCCAAACTCTCTTGTTCTCTA
The DNA here is from genome assembly GCF_014743375.2 of Drosophila subpulchrella. Taxonomy (NCBI): domain Eukaryota; kingdom Metazoa; phylum Arthropoda; class Insecta; order Diptera; family Drosophilidae; genus Drosophila; species Drosophila subpulchrella. Next base: position 224,133 of record NW_023665709.1, on the reverse strand, counting down.
TCCAAGTCTCCAAACTCTCTCGTTCTCCTCACCGCGCCGTTACTACGCGAATTCGGCGCGTATCTGGTAAGAGGCCGGCCATCTGCTGCTGGTTCTATTTGTGGGGAGTTATTCAACTCCTCACATTCCCCCCTTACTTCGGGAAACATTAAAACTGCTTCCTACTCTCCGGCGTTTCCTTGCTTATCCCAGCCTTCGAGTCCTTGTGATTCCCGCGGCGCTCCCTCGTTGCTCCCTCGAAGCTCCCTCGACGCTCTTAACTCCCTTGAGTTTCTACAGCGGGGTCATCCTCCTCGTAGCAACTTTAAATCTCCCGCGCCGATATTTCCTGTGTTCCCACTGGGACATCGATACTCCTGGGCTATCGATCCCCAGCTCGCTGCTCATTCCTGCGTTCCGTTCCTTTTATCGCTTCCTCCGCCTGGTCACACCATTCGTGCGTGATCGATGTTTATTCGTTTATCGATACCGACGGTGCGGCGTTGTCACCTGCTCGTTGCGATATTTCCACCTTGGGCCGATATTACCATTTGACGTGTACCCATCGAACGCACTTTCATCTAATGCCAATCGATCGCCTATCGAGGCGCCCCCTTCCCTGGCTCGTGGTGATTTTGCAACTTTTGATCTGCCCGCACAGCTTCTGGCTGATCTGTCTTTTCCATTTTCTCTTCTCAGCTCCTTCCAGCCTATGCCGTTCGTTGCCCTCAACCTCCAGTACAATGGCCCCAGCGGCCTTGAATAACGTTTGGGCTTCGTTTGCAGCAGAGCTTTTCTGCCCGTGGTGAGTTGCACATTTGGTTGAACCGGCATTTACTTTTCTTTCCTTTCAGGGTTTGTTCGTGTGTTTTTTTTCAGTCAACTGTTGGTGCGATGCGTGTTCCTATCTCTTGTGACCAACTGGATACGGTGTAGATCTGATTCTGCACCGTCCTCCCCCTTTCCTCGGGTAACAACTAGACGAGCTCGTCCGGTGCTCCGTATAGAATCTCCGGATGCTACGGTGTATGCCTGGACTGCGCGCCTTGTTTTGCTTGTCTCCCTCCGCGCATACTCTCTTCTACGTCGCGTAATCGGTTGACTCTGGCTCGCGCCCGACGCTTAAACCTGTTGCCTTGCGGGTGGATCCCTTATCGTTACTCGTGTCTTTGTGTCGTCCTCTTAAGTGTCCTTTCCGCCTGGCGTAATCTCGGATGACTCTGGCAACTGCCCGACGCTGAATCCTGTTGCCTTGCGGTCGGGATCACCATCCATCCTTATCCACGTCCTTGTGACCTGTCCTTGTAATTGTCCTTTCTGCGTGGCGTGTGGATGACTCTCGCTTAGGCCTGACGCATAATCCTGTCGCCTCGCAGACTGGATCAATGTGAATTCCTTATCCATGTCCTTGTGACCTATCCTTATGGTTGATCTTTCTGCGTGGCTTGTGGATGACTCTCGCTTAGGCCTGACGCATAATCCTGTAGCCTCGCAGTCTGGATCAACGTGAAATCCTTATCCATGTCCTTGTGCTATGCTGATTGTCCTTTCCGTGTGGCGTATTGATGACTCTCGCTTCGGCCTGACGCCTAATCCTGTCGCCTCGTACCTGACGTTTCTGCTGTCTGCTCGATTTGTTGTTGCTTGAGCTCGCCAACGTGAACTGTCCTTTCTTTCTTCGACTGTGTGTGGCGAATTTTGCAGATCACTGGAGAGACGAAATCTACAACCTGGTAAGGTCCGTCGTACCTCGGGGCTAGTTTTGCAGCGAATCCTTCAGCCGCTTTGGACAGGTGATGTTCCTTGGCCCACACTATGTCGCCCACCGCTGGTGACCATTGTCTCCTTCTCAGATTGTAGTGTCTGGCTTGGTCCTGGGACGCCTTTCCATATTTCGCCGCACGATCTCGAATACCTCTCTTAGTTTGTTGGCATTTTCCTCAGGGGTCTCCGTAGCTCGTCCAGTTCCTAGGGTTTCCTTATCGTATAGGCTGCTGGGTAGACGTGGTTCCCTTCCCTGGGTAAGAAACGCCGGTGTATGGCCGGTGGATTCCGATGTGCTCGTGTTCACTGCTAGCATAATCTCCGGCCACTTCTCGTCCCAGTTTCTCTGGTCCTGCCCTGCGAACTGCGCAATCATGGTCTTGACCGTTCTGTTTGCTCGTTCGGTCGGATTCTCTTGTGGTGTGTATGGTGCGGTGAATTGTTGACTGATACCCATCTCAGCCAGGAAATTTTTAAATATGCGGCTTGCAAACTGTACTCCATTGTCCGTTATGACCACCTTCGGGACCCCTTACCTTGCGATTATGCGCTCCCCCTTCTTGAGCGACTCTGCTGTCGCACTGCGTAGTGGCACCAGTTCCGTCCATTTCGAAAACCTGTCAATCATGACCAGCAGCATTTGGTTCCCGTGCTTAGATCTTGGTAGGGGTCCAACGAAGTCTGCACATACCGTGGCCCATGGTTCCTCCGGCACTTGGGTCAACATCTTCCCGGCCGCCTGCATCTGATTGGGCTTAAACCGCATGCAAATCTCGCATTTTCGTACGTGGTGTGGGGGCCAGTCGTAAATGGAAGTATAAACTTTTGAGAGAAATCAAAGTAAAGTCATTTTGCATGTAAATTCGCATATGTCTAACAGCTAAACGCAGGGTATAGCAGAGAGCAGCGAATATCGTCCAGCTGACCCGCTTACACGTATAGTCTGTCAGCATAACAGCCTCTCTTTCTCGCGCGCACCGAAAACGTGTGAAGGCAGAAAGGAGAACAGAATCTGGAAAGATCCCGTTAGGTGTGCTTGGCAACGCTGCAGCGTACAGCCAACTTCTCGCGTCAAGAGTTCTCGTTCACTTCGTTTAAAACTTTGATTGAGAACGGACGCAAAGCTGCTGCCGTAAGTAGAATACAAACGGAAAATTACAACCCACGCGGTTTGAATTCTGTTTAAGTGTGTGTGCACCGGCCAAGTCTATGCTAACAGGAGGATCAAATATATTTTTACACCCAACTACTGGTAAATAAGAACAATCCAATTTAACCGCATAGGCAGGCTAGTAAGTGGCGTGTATTTCTATGTATTTTTTTTGTAATAGGAAAAGAAAGGAGGTTCTGTCGAAGCCGGCCGGCAACATCAGCGCCAGCGCGGCGTGATCGCGCCGTCTGCAACCCCGCAACCGGTCGGCCAAGACGAGACTTCTTCTGGGAGTGAGTTCAAGCCAACCTGCCACGGCAGGGTTGCCACCCGCGGACACGTGTCGCGCTAGGTGCCCCCCTGCGATCAGCAAAGGCGCGAACATTCTGGAAGGTGACCGAGGCTACAGGTCGCCGCGAATGGCGTAAATCTCTGTCCCGGCATCCCACCAACCGCATGCCACGTGCGGCCTTGTAAGAACCGCCCTGATCGAAGGAAGCCTACCTGAGTGACCACTGTGGCTAGTGCATAACCTCACCCACACGCGCCACGCGCGGCATCCACCGCCCCAGCTCTGGCTAAGCCATAGAGCGACATTTTGGAGGGTTATGGTGCTAGTACAGCAGCCGTTTTTGGGCCACTGATCGCAGCCGTGGTCATACTTGGATAAGGAAGTGAACGGATATCGGATGTGACTTTTGCTACTACACCCACATCGCCCCGCCAACACGCGCCACGCGCGGCATCAGGAATCTCAGCTCTGGCTAGTCCAGTAAGCAGTATCTCGGAAGGCGATTTGTAGAGCAGCAGACCCGGCACTTCGCCCGTATTCGCCACGTGCGGCTTGCCGATGGGGACAGCCTCACCATAGGTGATCGCATTTGAAGGAGAGCAACAGACCCGGCACTTCGCCCGTATTCGCCACGTGCGGCTTGCCGATGGGAACAGCCTTACCATAGGTGATCGCGTTTGAAGGAGAGCAACAGACCCGGCACTTCGCCCGTATTTGCCACGTGCGGCTTGCCGATGGGAGAAGCCTCACCATAGGCAAATGTATCTGGAGGAGAGGATCGATTGATCAGACCTGCTGTTTGATATGCGAAGACGGAGATCCCTTCGTATGTTGTGAGCTGTCGGAGGCGCTAACTTTTGTGTAGTTTAAATTTCGATCTATGTAGAGTAATTTTTCGGTACTAGCTTATGTAGCGTACCTTGGTTTTGATTTAGTAGTAATTTTCTTTAAGTTCTGACAATGACCATCCGTACATTCCACATAACTGATCTTGTCAGAAATTAATATGATAACTTGTCTTAAAAGCATCCTTGCACAGCGTCTTCGATGGGCCCACCGAACCTGCATCGCCGGAGTTTTGCGTAAGTGAATATTGTTACCAACATATTGATTTTCTGACATTTGACCCATATATAAATGATATTATGATTATGCGTGCCAAATCAAACGGAAGGTTATTCGGTCAGATTGAGTCTTGTTATATTTTGAGTTAAATTTGATTTTTGAATATGAGAGAATTTAAGTTGTTTTGAAATCATGATTGTAATTTCTGATTTTCTTTTGTTAATTGAAGTTGATAGCTCAACAATGGTTGAATAAATTTGTAACGCGGAATCGTGATTGATCTTGCTATGCCGCCGCTATATAAAGTAAAAATGTGAATAATGAATAAACATTGAATAAGGGATAACCGCAAACAATTTCACACGGGTTATCATGGTAGGGAGGGTACAGAAAGGGGCGGCAATATCATCGAGCCACCCCAACTCTTAATGTTTCCTGATTCGCTTGTGCCTTCAACGTCCGTCCGCGTGCCTTGAGTCCGTTTACATCCATTATTTTGTTGTTCGATCCTTTTAGATTACCGCTTAGTGCACTTAAAACTTTTTTCGCGTAGTACGGTGCGTGTTATAGAGAAGACTAGGAAGATCCCACGACAATCCGACGAGCTTAGCACCGAGCAATGCTAGAAGTGCACGAACCCGAATCTTCCTATACACTAGGTTATGCATAGTCTAGTGAACGCAGGCCTGAAAGCCCTAGCTGTCTACTACATAAAAAGGAAAAAATGGCGCCCAGAACGTGGGGCAAACCAATCGATATTTACGTCCCTAGAAACCGAAACCGCCTAGATTCTAGTTGATTTCTAAGCGCAGGCTACTAGGAGGAGGTTTAACTTCACGTATTGCTTTACCAGTTTTCAAGAAAGTCTTTGTTAGAGTCTGCTGAAGTTTAGTTTTCTCTTCTCGGTTTATTCAGTGATCACTTGTATCTTGAGGCCGGAACAGCGACGACGATTCGAGAGTCTGCGGATCGGGTCGACCACTCAGATCAAGGGGGTCATGTAAACATGTAGAATTGAAGGTTAACAAGAATAAGAAAGTATTTGTGAATATGGATGTCGGTAAACCAGGTCTCTAGGAATTGCGATTGTATTTCGAGTTTTTACGGAATAGTCGACCAGAACCAACGGGTTACATGAGATCTCATATCAATGGAATTTCTTTAAACTTACTCTTAGATCATGATCGTCTGAGCAATGGAATTGCAAAGTATCGGAGGAACTTCGATCTTTGACCGGTTCAGAACATGTAATTCGGGGAGTAAGCATTCAAAACAATTTTAGTTAGTGTTATTTTATTTTTTTTTTGCCAAGCAATCAAGGAACATTGGAGAGTTTAATTTATATAGCGCAGAAACCTGTAGTAATATCAATCACGATCCAGTTAATGTTTTACACAACAATCTCAAGAAACTAGTGTTTAGAGAAGATGTCATTGCGTCACAGCAATCTCGATCTACCAGCCGCAATAGGCGGCGAGATTACATCGTGTACGATTTGTACGCAGCCATTGATCGCGAACGATATAACAGCATCTACCCCATGCGGTCATACATTCCACCAACAGTGCATCAGGGATTATATACTTGATTTTCACGGATGTCCGGTGTGTAACAGGGAGTGTACCATACAACAGTTGTCTATGCCAAGCAACAACTTGTCAGCAGAGTTGTCAGCTGCTGATAGAAGGACAGGAGAAGCTAACGCTCCTAACGGCAGTATCGCGAGCAATGATGTGAACAGAGGAAGGACAGGTGGAAGAAGAGGAAGAAATACAGGTCAACGCAGAGGCGCTGGACCGCGAACAGGAATGTCACTCAGATCAAATCGCAATAACCCAGCGAATCACCACGAACGTAGTCTGGACACAGACTCGATAATAGATACTTCTAGGGCAGAGAATTTAGAGGAAATAGAGCGAGTAGTACAAGCAGCCATGCAGGCGCAACAACTGAACCTCAGACAAGAACTTTCTGATTTCATTAGGGCACAGGTAGCAAATATGCAGATTGCTAGTTCCGCTCAAACCCCAAGTAGGAGGTTGGATGAAAGGCAAGGTCGATCAGGGGAAGCTCATTCTGCAGGAACAGTTTATCACGATATTCACCCAAACGCTCAACGCGTCAACAGGTCGAATTCCGCAGTGCAGCCAGAAAAAGTACCGAACATCATTCAGAGCTGGCACATCAAGTTTGATGGATCCAAAGACGGGTTACAGACCGAAGAATTCCTGTATCGTGTACAAGCATTAGCTCAGCAAAATTTAAATGGAGATCGTCAGCTTTTGCGTGACCATTTACATTTATTTTTCGTGGGGAAGGCCAGCGAATGGTACTGGAAGTTCCATCGTTCATGCCATCAATTTAATTGGATAGAGTTTTGTAGAGAGTTCCGAAATAAGTTCAAGGAGAGCGACAACGATATGGACATTTGGGAGTTTATAAACAGCAAGCGTCAAGCTGAAAAAGAGTCTTTTGAGGATTACCAATTTCAGGTGGAAAGACTCGTTTCTCGTTTGAGTACTCCGATCTCAGAAGAATCGTTAGTGAGGCTTCTCATACGACATTAAAAGCCATCTCTGCGGTACGAACTTATGCATTTACGTATAGTTACGGTAGCTCAGCTCAGGGAAGAAGTCAGAACTCATGAACAATTTTGTAGACAGATGAAGGCACAAACAATGAAGAGTAGTTTTCATCAACGATCTTTTGTTTCTCAGATAGAACAAGATTTTGACGACAGCGAATCAGCTGAAGTGGCAGCGATACAACGCAAGCAATTGAAGTGTTGGAACTGCGATTTGCTAGGTCATCGTTTTGATGAGTGTTTCGAAGCTCGGACCATCTTTTGTTACGGATGTGGAGCGAAGAACACGTACAAGCCCAAATGCCAAAAGTGCAACCCTTCGGGAAACTACACTATGGATGCGTCGGTCAAGAACCACACGTCGCATCCGAGGCAGTAAAATCCGATAGTGGTACCCAAACAGAAATATTAGTAGAATTAGTCCCAGACAAGTCAATCAACCAACCGGACGAATCCTTATCAACTAGTGTCAAATACCCACAGCCATATCATATTAGAGCAGCACGTTATGCAGCTGCTAGACAACGGATCTTCGGAGACGTCAGTTCTTGCATTCGCGTGCGTAAAACCAAGCGTTCAACCAAGCGAATGCGAAGTTTTTGGAAGAGAGTTCAAGGAAGTCGGCAAAAGCTGATCTCCGCACTCTTTATGAACTCAGACAACCGATTGTATACCGATATAAACGTAGCGGGTCATCACTATGTGGCTCTATTGGACTCAGGTGCTTCCATAAGTTGCATCGGTGGTACAGCAGCAAAAGTATTGGGACAGCATCCCAAAATGCGCAAGTGTTCTGGCAAGATTCGAACAGCAAACAATGACGAGTGTTCAGTTGTCGGAAGACTTGAGTGTGAAATTACCTATCGTAAAATTACCAAGCCGGTACAGTTTTTTGTTATACCAGACCTTAAGCAAGATGTTTATCTTGGAATAGATTTCTGGCGTGATTTTGGATTACTCAGTAAGATTCTGGATAGTAAAGTCTCAGTTTCAGAGTTAGACGTAGGTCGAGAAGACGTAGCCGTTGAGTCGCCCAAAGTTCACGTGCTGTCACCACAGCAAAAAGAAAGACTAGATTTAGTCATAAATAAGTTACCATCTTATGAAAAGAACGGTCTAGGTCGAACACATCTGATGGAGCATGTTATTGATGTAGCGGACGCGAAACCAGTAAAGCAGCGGCATTGGCCAATCTCACCGGCCAAAGAGGATCTTATGTTTTCCGAGTTGGAGAATATGTTAGCGTTAGGCGTGATTGAAGAATCCAAAAGCCCATGGAGCAGTAACTGTGTTCTCGTGAGGAAAGGACAGAAAGTTCGCTTGTGTCTCGATTCTAGAGAAGTAAATAAGTTAACTATAAAGGACGCTTATCCACTACCGCACATAGACGGGATACTTAGCCGATTGCCTCCCGCGCGCTATATCACAGGCCTTGATATGAAACACGCTTTCTGGCAAATTCCGCTCGAGGAAAAGTCCAGGCAGTATACGGCATTTACAATACCTAACAGGCCCTTGTATCAATACAAGGTGATGCCTTTTGGTCTATGTAACGCTGCTCAAACTCTGTGTAGACTAATGGATTTGGTTATTCCAGCGAAATTGCGTACGATAGTATTCGTCTATTTGGACGACCTCTTGGTTTTGTCTGACGATTTCGAGTCGCACATGAAGCTGTTAGAAGAGATCGCAGGCTATCTTCGTGATGCGAACCTGACAATAAACATAGCCAAATCAAAGTTCTGTATGACTGAAATTAAGTACCTAGGTTTTGTCATTGGTCACGGTGAACTGAAAGTTGACCCGGACAAAGTAAGTGCAATCGAAAAGTTCCCTGCACCTACAACCGTTAAGCAATTGCGCAGATTTCTTGGTCTAGCAGGTTGGTACCGACGCTTTGTGGATAACTATGCCACGATTGCCGTTCCGCTAACTGATCTGCTCAAGAAAAATAAAGTTCTGTCGTGGACTCAAGCGGCAGAGGACGCTTTTAACCAGCTAAAAACCAAATTAGTCTCATCTCCAACCTTGAGGACACCAAATTTTAAGAAACCTTTCATTCTGCTTTGCGATGCAAGCCTGTACGGGCTCGGCTGCGTATTAGCTCAAGAAAATGAGGATGGAGTCGAACTACCCATAGCGTATATGTCTGAAAAGCTGTCTAAGGCGCAGCGAAATTATTCGGTGACCGAATTAGAGTGCTTAGCAGTCATTAAGGGCATAAATAAGTTCAGAGCCTACGTTGAAGGTCAAGATTTTTGCGTCATAACTGACCATGCTTCACTTCAATGGCTAATGCGACAAAAGGACTTGTCCGGCCGTTTGGCTAGATGGTCCATTCGTCTGCAAGGGTTCTCATTCACGATCAAACATCGCCGTGGATCAGAAAATGTTGTGGCCGATGCACTTTCGCGTCGCGAAGAGGAAGTAGTGTCTTGCATTTCCGACGGAGGACCCATTATTGACTTAAGTTCAAAGGAGTTTAATTCAGAACAGTACCTCGAACTGAGAAAACGGATTCATGACAACCAGTCAAAGCTACCCGATCTCAGGGTCGTGGATAATTTTGTGTATAAGAGAACCGAACCAGCGAAAGGAGACTTGGTGCAGGAAGAGGAATCATGGAAACTTTGGGTTCCAATCAACCTCATCCACCAGGTTTTAATACGGGCGCACAATTCCCCCGATGCTGCACACATTGGAATGAACAAAATGATTGAGAAACTCAGGCGTCATCTATTCTGGCCAGGAATGGTAACGCAGATTCGCAGCTTCGTTTCACAGTGTTCCACTTGCAAGTCAACAAAGAGCCCAAACAAGGTTCTTAGACCACCCATGGGGAGACCCACAACTTCAGACCGCCCATTTCAGAAACTGTATATGGATCTTCTTGGCCCATACCCACGGTCCAAGAAAGGAAATATAGGACTTTTGATAATAGTTGACCATTGTACAAAGTTTCACTTCCTACAGCCATTGCGAAAATTCACGTCCGAAAGGATTTGCGAATTTCTGGAGAAGCACGTGTTTTATACCTTCGGTACACCAGAGTCCATACTCACGGACAACGGCTCGCAGTTCAAATCAGGTTATTTTAGAGCGTTCTTAACGAAATTCGGAGTCAGGCATATTTGCACAGCAATTTATTCACCACAAGCTAACGCAAGTGAGCGAGTAAATAGATCGATACTAGCCGCAGTTAGAGCTTATGTCGGCGCTGACCACACTAACTGGGATCTAAATATCGATGCGATAAGCGCGTCTTTAAGATCTAGTGTACACCGCAGTACAGGATTTTCCCCGTATTTTCTCTGTTTCGGTCAGAACATGGTAGCCAACGGACAGGATTACGAATTGCTTAGGAATCTGAATTTGTTGACCGACGATGTGGCACTGAAAACACCTGACATGTTGCAAGTGGCACGCCAGCAAGCTAAAAAGAAGATTTCAGAATCACATGCCGCAAATGCTAGGGTATATAACTTGCGTAGCCGAACCGTTCAATTGCACGTTGGAGACACGGTATTCGCTCGCAGTTTCGCCCAGAGTAACGCAGCGAAAAAGTTTAGTAGCAAACTTGCGCCTGTCTTTATCAAGGCATCGGTGACGAAAAAGATTAGTCCAACATATTACGAGTTAGCGAACGAAGCAAATAAGTCCTTAGGAGTATACCATTTGAAAGATATCAGAACCTAAAGTGTGCATATCATGGAGCTTACTGACCCTTGGTTTCTTTCAGTTAACTCCTCTGTGAGTTCAATCTCTTGCCGAGTTAACTGTGGTGTGGGGGCCAGTCGTAAATGGAAGTATAAACTTTTGAGAGAAATCAAAGTAAAGTCATTTTGCATGTAAATTCGCATATGTCTAACAGCTAAACGCAGGGTATAGCAGAGAGCAGCGAATATCGTCCAGCTGACCCGCTTACACGTATAGTCTGTCAGCATAACAGCCTCTCTTTCTCGCGCGCACCGAAAACGTGTGAAGGCAGAAAGGAGAACAGAATCTGGAAAGATCCCGTTAGGTGTGCTTGGCAACGCTACAGCGTACAGCCAACTTCTCGCGTCAAGAGTTCTCGTTCACTTCGTTTAAAACTTTGATTGAGAACGGACGCAAAGCTGCTGCCGTAAGTAGAATACAAACGGAAAATTACAACCCACGCGGTTTGAATTCTGTTTAAGTGTGTGTGCACCGGCCAAGTCTATGCTAACAGGAGGATCAAATATATTTTTACACCCAACTACTGGTAAATAAGAACAATCCAATTTAACCGCATAGGCAGGCTAGTAAGTGGCGTGTATTTCTATGTATTTTTTTTGTAATAGGAAAAGAAAGGAGGTTCTGTCGAAGCCGGCCGGCAACATCAGCGCCAGCGCGGCGTGATCGCGCCGTCTGCAACCCCGCAACCGGTCGGCCAAGACGAGACTTCTTCTGGGAGTGAGTTCAAGCCAACCTGCCACGGCAGGGTTGCCACCCGCGGACACGTGTCGCGCTAGGTGCCCCCCTGCGATCAGCAAAGGCGCGAACATTCTGGAAGGTGACCGAGGCTACAGGTCGCCGCGAATGGCGTAAATCTCTGTCCCGGCATCCCACCAACCGCATGCCACGTGCGGCCTTGTAAGAACCGCCCTGATCGAAGGAAGCCTACCTGAGTGACCACTGTGGCTAGTGCATAACCTCACCCACACGCGCCACGCGCGGCATCCACCGCCCCAGCTCTGGCTAAGCCATAGAGCGACATTTTGGAGGGTTATGGTGCTAGTACAGCAGCCGTTTTTGGGCCACTGATCGCAGCCGTGGTCATACTTGGATAAGGAAGTGAACGGATATCGGATGTGACTTTTGCTACTACACCCACATCGCCCCGCCAACACGCGCCACGCGCGGCATCAGGAATCTCAGCTCTGGCTAGTCCAGTAAGCAGTATCTCGGAAGGCGATTTGTAGAGCAGCAGACCCGGCACTTCGCCCGTATTCGCCACGTGCGGCTTGCCGATGGGGACAGCCTCACCATAGGTGATCGCATTTGAAGGAGAGCAACAGACCCGGCACTTCGCCCGTATTCGCCACGTGCGGCTTGCCGATGGGAACAGCCTTACCATAGGTGATCGCGTTTGAAGGAGAGCAACAGACCCGGCACTTCGCCCGTATTTGCCACGTGCGGCTTGCCGATGGGAGAAGCCTCACCATAGGCAAATGTATCTGGAGGAGAGGATCGATTGATCAGACCTGCTGTTTGATATGCGAAGACGGAGATCCCTTCGTATGTTGTGAGCTGTCGGAGGCGCTAACTTTTGTGTAGTTTAAATTTCGATCTATGTAGAGTAATTTTTCGGTACTAGCTTATGTAGCGTACCTTGGTTTTGATTTAGTAGTAATTTTCTTTAAGTTCTGACAATGACCATCCGTACATTCCACATAACTGATCTTGTCAGAAATTAATATGATAACTTGTCTTAAAAGCATCCTTGCACAGCGTCTTCGATGGGCCCACCGAACCTGCATCGCCGGAGTTTTGCGTAAGTGAATATTGTTACCAACATATTGATTTTCTGACATTTGACCCATATATAAATGATATTATGATTATGCGTGCCAAATCAAACGGAAGGTTATTCGGTCAGATTGAGTCTTGTTATATTTTGAGTTAAATTTGATTTTTGAATATGAGAGAATTTAAGTTGTTTTGAAATCATGATTGTAATTTCTGATTTTCTTTTGTTAATTGAAGTTGATAGCTCAACAATGGTTGAATAAATTTGTAACGCGGAATCGTGATTGATCTTGCTATGCCGCCGCTATATAAAGTAACAAGGAAGAACGCTATAGTCGAGTACCTCGACTATCAGATACCCGTTACTCAGCTAAAGGGACCAAAGGGAAATGGAGATATGCAAGCAGCAAAGCGAGATTTAAATGCGCCACCTACCGGCGGAAGACAGATTTAAGCATTGTGGGCGTTAGGGTAGGCGTGGCAAATTTTTTTTTGAATTAATCGATAGGCATTGACGAGACCAATACATTTCAGTTAAAATTTTTAATCTAGCATAAAAATTGTGGGCGCCACAGGCTTGGGCGGTTTGTGGGCGTTAGAGTGGGCGTGGCATATTCGCATAACAAACTTGCGCTGCGTACAAGGCTACGGAATCTAAATCTGAAATCCCAATACTCTATCTTTGATAGTTTCCGAGATATCCGCGTTCATATTTACGATTTTTTGAAGTTTGTAGGCGGTTTGTGGGCGTTAAAGTGGGCGTGGCAAACTTTTTTTTGGGTCAATCGATAGGTATTGATGAGAACAGTTCATTTCAGTTTACATTTTTACTCTAGCATCAAAACTGTAGAAGCCACAGTTTTGGGCGGTTTGTGGGCGTTAGAGTGGGCGTGGCACTCTACTGAAACAAACTTGCGCTGCGTAAGAAGCTCAGGAATCTGCTCGCCAAATCTCAATAGCCTAGCTCTCATAGTTTCCAAGATCTCAGCGTTCATCCGGACAGACGGACAGACGGACAGACGGACAGACGGACAGACGGACAGACGGACAGACGGACATGGCTAGATCGACTCGGCTAGTGATCCTGATCAAGAATATATATACTTTATGGGGTCGGAAACGCTTCCTTCTGCCTGTTACATACTTTCCGACGAATCTAGTATACCCTTTTACTCTACGAGTAACGGGTATAAAAATGTGAATAATGAATAAACATTGAATAAGGGATAACCGCAAACAATTTCACACGGGTTATCATGGTAGGGAGGGTACAGAAAGGGGCGGCAATATCATCGAGCCACCCCAACTCTTAATGTTTCCTGATTCGCTTGTGCCTTCAACGTCCGTCCGCGTGCCTTGAGTCCGTTTACATCCATTATTTTGTTGTTCGATCCTTTTAGATTACCGCTTAGTGCACTTAAAACTTTTTTCGCGTAGTACGGTGCGTGTTATAGAGAAGACTAGGAAGATCCCACGACAATCCGACGAGCTTAGCACCGAGCAATGCTAGAAGTGCACGAACCCGAATCTTCCTATACACTAGGTTATCCATAGTCTAGTGAACGCAGGCCTGAAAGCCCTAGCTGTCTACTACAGTGGGCTCGGGCGTCTCTATGCATGCCTGGCCAGTAGTATCGGGCTGCCAACCGTGCGATTGTCCTTCGGCTTCCTAAGTGTCCCGCGGAAGGTGCGTCGTGGTTTTCCCTCAACACTGTTTCTCGTAGCGACTTCGGGACGCACATCTTCCATGACGCGACGTCTTCACTGCCTGTTCGGTGAGGTATGTTTCTGTACAGTGTCTCACCATCCATAACATAGTCCGGGTACTTCTGCGGTTGGGTCCTTATCTTTTCGCCCATGTCCTTGATCCAGCTGCACTCTCCTGAGGTTATTGTTGCCGATGCCTCTTTTACTCCTCGTAGCGTCTCTGGTAGTGGTTGTCTTGATAATGCGTCGGCCACCACGTTTAGCTGGCCCTTTCTGTACGCTATCTCAAAGTCGTACTGTTGTAGCTCCAGGGCCCATCTGGCAATCCTTCCTGAAGGGCTTTCGATGCTGTTGAGCCACTTCAGGGCCATGTGGTCGGTTACTACCTTAAAGTGGTAACCTTCCAGATATGGCCTGAGCTTCCGGATCGCCCAGACGATCGCCAAGCACTCCTTCTCCGTTGTCGAGTAGTTCTTTTCCGCGCCGTTCAGTGTTCGGCTCGAGTAGGAGATTACTCTTTCGCCCTTTTCGGTGTCCTGGGTCAGTATCGCTCCGATGCCGTAGTCGCTGGCGTCTGTTTGCAGGATGAAAGTTCTACTGAAGTCCGGGCATGCTAGCACTGGATCTGCCACGAGTCTTGCCTTAACCTCCTCAAACGCCATCTGGTGCTCTGGTGTCCACTCCCACTTACTGCCTTTGCGCAGCAGGTCGTTCAGGGGTTTGACGATTCTGGAAAAATCTGGTACAAACCGGCGGTACCACGACGCTACTCCTAGGTATTGCCGGAGCTCTTTGACAGTCGATGGCGGTTCTAGTTCGGCGATGGCGGCTACTTTTTCTGGATCTGTTCCTATTCCCTCGCTAGTCACTCTATGACTGTCTTCTTTTTCACCATTACGATGGGGGAGCTGTATGGGCTCTTTGAATGCTCTATGAAACCCATTTGGAGAAGCTCGTCCACCTTTGCGTTGATTTCCCCTTGAATTTTTGGGTTCTTTGGGTAGTATCTCTGCTTGATTGGCTTGTCGTCCTTCATTTTGATCTGGTGTTCTGCCATATTCGATGTTCCCGACATTGTGCTGAAGTCTGCCAGCTCTGTTTCAAGGAACGCTGTAGTATCGTCCAACTCGTTTACTTGTTGAACGACTGCTACTGATAGCTTCTCCTCGAGCCATCCATTGTGTCGGTTCCTGGCTGGTATTATTATTTCGTGTCCAGCACACCTTATCTCGGTTCCGAATTGTTTCAGGAAGTTCCATCCCAACACTAATGGATCCACTACCCCGGGTAAAATCAACAGGCTCATGGTCACTTGTTTGTTGCCGAATTTGACCTCCACCTCGAGCTGCGCATTAATTCCGCCGCACCTTCCATCTGCCAACCTAACTTGCCGTCTCATCCTGGTAATCTTTCCTAGAGCAGCAATATTGTCCGCCAATTCTTCGCTAACGAAGCTTGCCGTTGCTCCGGTGTCGATTGTGGCTTTGTAGCATTTCCCACCAATCATCACAGCTGCGGACAACTGCTGCTCCTCCTCGATTAACTCGCCCGTTAGTTTGGAGAGGTGGCATTGTGCGATCCCCGCTCGCCTCTCTGCGGCTGAGATCGCTGGCCGTTTCCCGATCGTTGGCAGCAATCGACGCTCCTAACACCCACCTTGCCGCATATCCAGCAAAACAGCAGCCGCTGGTTACGACATCCTCTAGCCCAGTGTCCGTTCCCACCGCATTTCCGACAGGCCTCCTGCGGGTCTGTGATATGGGTGGCATCTTGTGGCCTCTGTGTGTTGCTTGGCGGCCTCCACAAGGTATTGTTTGGTTGTCTCTGTTGCTGTGGGGGTGGTGTCCCATGACCTCCGCGTGGTGCGTCTGTTGCCTGCTGTCGTCTGGCTTGGTGTGGTGGTGACCATTGGTCGTTTCCTCGTATGTCCTGGTTATCTGTCTCCTCGCATCTTCTGCATGTCACCTGTGTTGGTGACGCCGACTTGGTCCTTGAGAACTTGTTCTCCTGTGCGAAAACTTCCCGTTCCTTTTCGAGTTCTTCGTACTCGTCTGCTAATATCATCAGCGTGTCCAGGTCCGACACTTTGTATGCCCTTAGGAAGATCCTTAGACTAGGGGTGCAGTTTTCCTTGATGATCCTTAGGGTCTCTTTAGCGGAGTAATTAAGTGGCCTCACCATCGTCTGCATGTCGATCATGTAGTCCTTGAACGACTCGCTGAAGCCCTGCTTCCTTTGCCGGACCTGGTCCGCCAGCCTGGTGAAGAAATCTCTTGGCAGGAAATATGTGTGGAAACTTTCAATGAATTCTGCCCAAGTTCTCCACTGCTTATTGTTGGCGATGAACCATTTCAAAGCCCTTCCTTTTAGCAACTCTGGCATCGCTCGAGGGATCATATCGAGCTCCAAACCGTACGTGTTGGCGGACCATTCTACTTGCTCCAGGAACTCGAATGGTTTTTCCGCCCCGTCGAACCTGAACGACCATTCACGGACCTGTTTAGCGACCTTTGCATAGTCCGACTGGCTTGGTCTCGGGGTTAGCGCTGCTGCTTTCTTTTCTTGGCTTGACTCTCTCCTGTGGGCCTCTTTTTGCATGTTGTCAATGCTCAGGCTTGCCACCAAGTTCGTTAGCGTAATGCTTGGGCCGGCTCTGTCGTAGTATGTTGCCTCCAGCTCGGCCCAGATGTCGACGAGTTGTGGATCGTTCTCTGTTTCGGAGTAGTATTCCGATAGTGCCTTCCTCATGTCGTCTAGCCTGCCCTCCAGGGCGACATTGATCCTCTGTGCGACATGGGCGAAGTCTTCCTTCTTGAGGCGGTAAATCCACTTCTTTCCCATTTTTACTGTGCTGTTCTCACTGTTGGGACAATCACGTTGGGCGCCAGATGTAACGAACTGATTTTGTATGTCTGCTCGCTACGAGATTCGTGCGGCTAGCTCAGAAGATTGTGCGTTCGTCCCACCAAATTTATATGACGTGACTACCCCGTAGATCAGTGAGAAAACAAAGGTTCAAATGGCAACAGTGGGATTTATTCTCGTGGTATTGGAACAGCGGGTGTGTGGCTGTGCTGGCTCCTGTATCTCTTTGCTCTGGCTCCGCCGGCTGCTGGTGCTCCTCCTTCTGGCTTGTCGACGCGTTGACTCGGCTTCTGCTTGGCTCCTGGGTCTCGGGACGCTCGTAGTGGCCGCCTCTGCTCACTCGCCGACGCGCTGCCTCGGGGTCGCTTGTTGCGCCTTAGACTCGCAGAGAGTTCGGCCTTGTGGGCTTAGGGAAGCGTCACCGTTCTCAGACTAGGGTGAACAAGCCTTGCTCTCCAGGCCGACGCCTTTCGAGGCAAAACCTGTCCCTTGCTCTGTCCCGGACGGTCCCGCTAGGTTCTTGCTCAGATCGCGCTGACAGTCCAGGCTGTCGCCAGGAGGCTGCCTAGCAGTTCACTTCGCTTTACGCCTAGCGCAGACGAACTTTCCACCCGACTTCACCCTACTGCTTAACGTCCGTGACGCGCCTGCGCTCCCCAATGAGCTCCGCGCGGCGATGGTAACGTGGCTGCCGGAGATGTCTGCTGGCGTCGCTGCCGATGTCTTCTGCGTTGTCTCCTGACCAGTAGCTTGTCGTTCTGGCACTCGGGGAGTTGGGCGGTTGCTGTTCAGGAACTTCGCCGGTAATCGCAGGGCTCTCCAGGCGCTCGCCTCTTGAAACCGCAAATCGATCTACCGCTCGTCCGTCACGCCAGGTCCTGCTTGGTCGGGCAAGGTACGCTGGGTCTCAGACAATTTACCTCCCCAAACTGACGGTTCCTCGTCGTAGGACTCTTCCGCTTGTCTCTAACGGACCCGCCGGGCGACTCGCCAGGGTGTGATCGCGACAAAGTCGGAAAACGAACGCCTTGACTTAGCCGTGTGTTGCCTTCCGGAACTCAGCCACTTGTGTCTCAATTCGGAGATTCCTGATGTCCCAATCCCGAACGTGTCGACGTGGCGATCTTGCTCCTTGTGTGCTTCCCACGGCGCTGCTTCCGACGACTCGCTTGGTTGTAGCTCCCTCGTAGATTACTTGCTTGACTGATTGTTCACTTGGTACTTTGACTGATCTTGAAGGTTTGACTCCTCGTGATCGACTGATCCAGCTGTCAGCGCTCTGCGGCCTTATATAGGGCTTCCGGGAACCGTTATTTCCCTTTTGCGCACGGCACGCTGGATCTCTCCACTCCGGGTCCAAAGTCCGCGCCTCCTGGTTGATCCACTTGTCCTTCACGTACCGCTTCCAATCGATGCTCCGCCCACTGCTGCCGTCCCGCTGATTCCCACGATGTTTGTGGCACGCCTGTGTGCCACTCCACTGCCGAGATGTGGCACTTCTTCTCCCGGTCCAAAGATCACGGGAGAGTCCAAAGTCCGGTGGAGTTCCGTTATCCGCTTTTGCACACGGCACTCTTGCTCTGCCCGCCAAGTCTCCATTCTCTCATTCTCCGCTCCTTGGTCTCCAATCTCTCTCGTTCTCCACCCAAGTCTCCAAACTCTCCTGTTCTCCATCCAAGTCTCCAAACTCTCCTGTTCTCCATCCAAGTCTCCAAACTCTCTTGTTCTCTATCCAAGTCTCCAAGCTCTCTCGTTCTCCTCGCCGCGCCGTTACTACGCGAATTCGCCGCGTATCTGGTAAGCGGCCGGCCATCTGCTGCTGCTTCTATTTGTGGGGAGTTATTCAACTCCTCACAATCGTCTATCGATTACATACGTAAACAATCAGTAATCATTTAACGTAAAGTAAATATCCCTTTCTTTTCCATTTGATAACCTTGTATGAAAACCAGTGTATTAAGAACCATGGGTGGAGTCTAACGAGACTTCACTGGTAGGGTGGTTAAAGATGGAGGCTATTAACATCTGGGCCTCTATCTTAGAAGGTACACTCTCGTCCGAGTCCTAGCCGCTGGGTTAAAATTTAAATCGTTATCGTCTCTCTGTCTATTACTGTTAGTTCTGTGACGCTCTTGTACCCTCTTAACACAAACCCACACCCATCTCCCTGAGCAGGCCGGTCAAAACGTAGACAGATGTGTTAGGGTGGACAACGCTCATAAGATTCTCTGCTTTGTGCGAGGAATATAGAGATATACAAGTAGCAAGACATCAGTTCTCAAGATTTCGCACTTTATGTGCTTATTACTTTTTAATAAATAGTCCGATTTGAATAATTTTGATGACCAGACTTGGTACTTAAATTTCTCTTTGTACGCTTACGTCATGGAGCAAGCAGTGTAAGACACTGTTATGTCGCCATCCCTCAATAATCGCGTAGTCGGGAAAACCAGGGATGCAAAATGGGTTTAGGGTCCAGTGATGGGCAACGTAAAAATTTGAGTCGGTTGGGGACGAATTCAAATTCAAGCCGGACGAATGTAGGTTAAAGAGACATTGACCTAGAATGCGGAAAAAGAGGCCCGTAATCGGCATGGGTTGGCGGAAGGCGAATGGCTGACACTAGATCAGTTCAGATTTGGTATCGGCGGCGCGCAGTCGCAGCGGGTTCAAAAGAAAAAGCAATCTCCTTAAAGCAGTCGCGGTATTCAAATGGCCATCAGCGCCAAGACATTTGTGATCTAAATTTCGAACGCAGTGCCATTAATTAAAAAGGAGTGATCCCGCTAGTTTAAAGTTTTCGCCGACGTCGAAGAACGGTCTCCGAAGCCGGACTGGCCAAGGCCCTGCGATGAGTGCGTTCCGTGTTAGTGGGGGGAAGGAAAAGGCCAATTAGGAATCCCGATTCAGGCCAGCCGAGACGAGACGAATAAGATAGTGGTAAGGTTCCGCTAGTTAGGGCCTGGCCAAGCTTTTTGGAGTAATCCCGGACTTTTAGCCGAAGATTACGCAATCGGCGGATCCGGCGCCTCCAGCCGACAGCCACTTAGATAAACCCGTAGTACCTGCCAGAAAAATTACTCGCGCCTAGAGAATTGACTCCAGAAAGAAGCGTAATGCTGTCTAGGATTCGGCGGATTGACTCGACCGAGCGTAATAGCACGTGGTGGAGTTACGTCACCAACCGGCGCGGAACGAATTTTTACATTTTATGTTGTGTCGTTCATTAATTTAGCTATTTATTTATTTAATTGATTATTTATATATTTTAGTGTAATATTTGTTGGGAAGGGGATTTTGATAATTCTTAAAAATTAACATATTTATTACACACTATTTATTGCACGCTTATTACACTTTACTTACGTATTTATTAATTTATTTATATCACTTACCTTAAATTAATTTATTTATTGCCGTACGTGAATAATTCACTTGTTACTCCTTCTGGGCGAGGCTTAGGATTTAAATTATCAAAGTCAAGGAACAAAAAAAAGAAAAAAAAACACAAAAACAAACATCACCGCTATTATATCGCGGGACTCTTGTTAATTCCATGGGGAATCCTATCCAGTGACCGCGCCGAGTAGGTCGCGTATCATTAAAGTCTGGGATCCACTTAAAGCGAAACGAATATTACCCCTCAACAAAAAACGAGTGGTAATAAACCAAAAATAAACCGCCTACTTGGTGAAACAAAAAACAACAACAAAGTCCCCTCCAACCTATACTAAGTAATAAGGGAAGTCGCTCTTGCAGCAAACGGCTTAAAACAAAAGTGAAAGAAACAGAAGCTAGAAAATATTTCGAGGTCTCGTGTTAAGCATAAGTTTGTACAAAGGCTCCCCATTTGTTTTTTTCCATTTTTTTCCCCATTTCTCTTTTATATATGTTATTAAAGTAGTTTTAAAATGTGATGTTCATACATATATACGCATTTTTTGAAAATAAGCCTGCTTCACTAAATCCCCCAATTCTTCCCTATTTCGCTTTGTCCACTGTGACGTCATGGCCTCCACATTTTGCTGTCTCTCTCTCTCTGACTCGCGGATATAGCCAAGCTGTTAAGTGTGACCTCATACTAACATGATACCGCATGCATTATTCAAACGGTTTTTTTTGTTTAAGTATTTTACAATACTGGTAGTGGTTGTTTTATATTTAAATATGCATAACGGCCAGTTTAAAAAGGCGTTTAATTGAACAAAAGCGTGAGAATAAATCTAGTCCAGGTAAATAACTAATGAAAATAAATATACTGAAAACAAAATATTCATGAGTGTGTGTGTATATATAAATGTGTAGCTGCCGGGGAACGTATATAAATGTGTAGCTGCCGGGGAACGTAAGATTCCTTTAAGTCAGTGGTCGGCACACACATACCATCACAGTTTGCCTTGCATTAGTGTAAGTGTAAAAAACACGAAGTTGGCGCGCAGCGCTCTGACGCCTGACGTTTCTCTGTTTTGCACTGAAATTCTCTGCCGCAGAAGCAAAAAAACACGCCGAAGCTGAGAAAAAAAAGACCCGAAGACTCATGCCGAAGTCATACGAACATCTACGTTATACGTGAGCGAGCAGAGGATGGGCAGAACACTATCCTATGCTCACTAGATAGGCCGCTGCCGACCACTGCTTTAAGTACATATTCTTTATAATACATACTGAAATCCTTTAGCTAAAAATATTTCACTTGCATTTCTTTATTAGATTAAACACATTTCTTTTAAGGGGCAAAACTAGTTTCATATAACAAACTAATTTGGTTGTTCTCAAATTGAAATTGCATCTCTATGCTTAAGGAAATATAAATGTTTAAACAAATTGGTTCCCGGACTTCCCTCACACCTGTCTCCTACACCCAAGTAGAATTCTAGTAACAGCTAGAATTCCAAAACCAATAAATCCGTGCGTGTGTGTGTATATACGCATTTGAAGGAAATTGTTCTTAATGTACCCACGGTTGCTCAACATGACCAGTACCCAACAAATCAAGCAGTAGCCAAGTTGTGAACAGTACCAGGCGCTTAATTTCACGCACTGCAGATAAGAATTGCTTATGAGCACATAATGTCTCACTACCTCACCGCTTCACCGACTCAACGGCTGATTGACCCGCCAATGCGGTCAGCACATTTTCCAATGTCATCGAAGCCAACTACACAAAGTGCTTTCATAATAAGAATCCGCTGACATATATATACATATATATATCATTTCACTATTCATAACACTAATTTTTCAAGTTCCAAGTCGTATTTAAGCAAGTATCAATTTAAGAACATATCAATTATCAACGCAACTTATAACTACGCGGTTCTACTTCCTATCTCTGGAATTAGCGCTCGTAATACACTATTTCAACTAGCAGCTAACCTACGTTAGCTTAACCTCAGCGCAGTTTCCGCATCGCTCATTGCCCCGTTTTCCCGCGGCGTGACCCAGAAGTGTCTACTTTGGTTAGCCACAACCAGATAATAAGAACAAACGCCTAATGTAACGCCCACACAATTTAAAATAAAATAAAATTTATTCCTACCGGCACGCCGAAAATTGTTAACATTTTATCATTAGTTTATAAGTAATGATTTTATTCAGTGAAGTGGCTAAACGTGGCCGGCAAGCCGGCCGCTTGCCAAGAACCAAGCACGGCCCCTAAAGGCGTCTTATGCTAAGTCTGCACATAAAAACACTAGGGTGACCCGTGAACCGCCCAAGATTTGTACCGACTTATAAGTTACTCCTTAACTGTGTTAACTACTCCCCCCTTAGAAGTGTGACCGTCCTCGGTCATCTGGAATTTATCAACGACCTGTTGTAATTCCCGCGCCGCTCGCTGCCTTCTCAACACTCGGAAGAGTAGGATAGAGCAGCTGATAAGGATGCTGATTCCCACGCCGACAGCGAACCAGATGTTGGTGACTTCAGCCGATTTCACCTCCTCCTTAAGCCCTTGGATAACTTCCAAGTTTTGGTTGTTCATTCTTTGGAGAAGGGGCATACTTAGCACTGGATGATGGCCGATGATGTTTAGCAATGGGGATGCCGCCATGCCCGGTGTTTTTTTGATAGCTTCACGTTGATTCGAATACTTAGTGCCATTGATAAAAGCTATTCGCTCGAAGGTGATGAGATGTGAACCCTTGATAGTTATCTCAGGGCCATCGTCAGTGCTGACCCGAGCTGGACAATCGTTGATAATTAGTATTCCGTCATCTATCTGTGTGATGGGGCTTAGATGGCTGGCCTGCGTTTTGCATCGTGCTATACCCACTGCATGTAGGCCTCGAGCGCAAGTATCGTGGGCTGCCAGCTTGCAGAAGGATGCGAAAGTTGTTAATAAGCATTCAGTGACTGCTAGGACATCATTGTTGCATTCGGCTACTACGTTGTTCTGCAGTGTCAGGATGGTGTGTTGGTGTGATACGGGAAAGCTTGTGACCTTATTACATGTAATTTTAATTTTAGGATATGCAATCAGCACATGAATGATATTATCGGACTGAAGGGCTTTAATATTAGATGCCTCTAATAGGCTTATGATAGGGACCTGTGTGGGGTGATCTACTAATACGGATTCAAATCATCGTGGTTAAAAATGGACGGGTTTATAATATTGGCTTTAGCAAGTGTGACTGTGAGCATTACATTTTGAATCTCGGTTATTAATAATCTATTTCTGGCCAAAAGAACATCGTATAAGTGTGAAGTGTCTACTATATTGTTTAGTTTTGCTTTAATAATTTTATTAATAGTATCTGTGAGCTTGTTGATTTTATCCTGCGTTTGCGTGTTGATGATTACCTGCCTGTTATTTGACTCTATCAGTCGGGACTCGGACATTTTAAGCATTTCACGGTCAGATGCGTCAGGTGTGCCCGCTTCCACCTTAAGTGCGGTACCTAAGAAGTCTAGACTCCTGGCCATTTTATGGTGTATTTTTAACACGGACAATACGCTTCTAATATGGTCAGTGTCGACCTCTAGCAATTTTCGCATGTGCGACTGAGGGAATAAATCGGACAACTTAGGAGTTTCGTCTATCATTGCTGAGAATTCCGTTAAATTGCTTGAGTGCCGCTACACATGTCTCTGTTCCCACACCAGTGCGATCCCATCCGTGACAGGTATGTATTGGGCGTGGGAGTAGTCTGTCACTCTAGCGTTAACTACAGCTAACGTTATTAATACAATTCCTGCGATCCTGTAAGAAAGCGAAAGGTTAAAACTACTGTGCACTCTAAATATGTGTAAGTATCGGGTGCGTGTGAACCGATACAAAAATAAAATTAATAAATAAAAGGGGTTTTAACTGGGGTTCCCATGTCTGCTTGTACGCGCTCTTCTGTGTACAGTGGAGTTAGTTTATTCCCTAACTTTTTGTTATTTCTAAGATATACTTTTTCTCCTACTTCGAAAATTCGATTTTGTCTTGTTGGGTTGAACCTATTTGGATTAGCATGTTGAGCTTTTTCAATTTGTCGTCTTATTGCCAACCTTTGTTCTTCGCTGGCTGAGTGCATAGCATCTTTTGGTTGCAAATTTGTGACTGAGTGTAGCGTTTTGTTGTACTCTATCGTGGCTCTCATGACGAGCTCGACGGTGTCACTAATTTGTTTGTCAATTTTAATACACTTTGCTATCTCCGTTAGGGTGCTGTGAAATCGTTCCACTTGCCCATTGGAGCTACTGTGTAAAGGAGGTGCGTTAACGATGTCTATGCTATACTGATTTTTCAACAATGAATTTATGGTCTCCGAGTTGAATGATGCCTCATTGTCGCAGTATATGGTCTTGGTTTTAGGAAAAAAATTCACAAGTTGTATGATGGGTCCACGCACGTCTACTAAGGCACTAGAAGGTAGTGGTTGCACTACCGCGAACTTTTAGAATTTGTCGACACAGGTTAAAAATAACTTTTTATCTGTGGAGTATATGTCGATATGCAGCATTTCGCCCGCATACGAATGGATTGGTGTGACCCCCAATTCCTGCTTCTTGGGGTGTCTGTCGAAATTCGCCTTAGTGCATGTTTTGCAATTAATGACTTCCTCATTAGCGAGCTTAGTCGTTTTTGGTAAATAGTAGTCCTGAAGGACTTGTTTCACATTTTCCTGGACAGCCCTGTGGGCGCTGTTGTGTTCGCAAGTTATAATTTCAGACTGCTCATTTGCATCTGTGATATCATTCACGAATCTTTCACAGTGCCAAAACTTAGTTGCCGGGAATTCCAGCACCAGGGCATGCGGGATGCAAGCTAATGTATGGAGGCCACAGTGAATGGCGTTCACAACATTCACGTTAACGACCTCTTTAACCAACTCGAGCAGTGAGTCTTTGTTATCGAAATGTATTATGTGGCGGGTTTTGCTCCCGAAAATTATAAAATTTCGCCGTGAAGGCTGGCTTGCTTCTTCCAGAATTATTTGATTCCTGAAGCAGTTCAAGGGTTTATCCGTGGATTCGACCGTGTAGGTCAAGGAGACTTCGCTGTGCACAGTGGGAACATCGGATTGGGGTTCATTTTGCATTGAGTTAATGTTTTGTCGGGACAAAGCATCGGCCACAAAATTTTCCTTTCCTGGCTTATAGAATACCTTTGCGTTGTGTTCTTTAATGAATGCCTTCCATTGTTTAATTTTGGCATTAGTATTTCGCTCAGAAACAGCGAACGTGAGAGGTTGATGATCTGTGAAAATTTGAATTCCCTTGGAGCCATATAGGTCATTTTGTAATTTCCCTATAGCCCAAACAATGCCTAACAATTCCCTTTCGTTTGTAGCTTAGTTGAGCGCGCAGTCTTTTAATGTGCGAGATATCATCGTGATTGGCCGTCCATTTTGGGATACAGAAGCATCTGTAGTCAAGTCAAAGAGCAGTTTGAAACCTGGATACCTTAATATGACCTCTTCAGATGATAAAATGTTCCGCAGTTGCTTTAAAGCGCTGCGTTGGCTCTCATCAAATTCGATTGCAACGTTTTTTGGCATATGTTTGTTTACCGAGCCATTCTCTCCCTTAAGTATGGACGTGAGTGGCCTTGACAAAACTTCCGTAATAACTGGCCAATCCTAGAAAAGATCTAAGGCTGAACAATTTTTTTGGTTCAGTGTATTCCTGTATGGTTTTTACCTTCTTAGGGTCTGTTTTGGCTCCGTATGCTGTGACTATAGAGCCTAAAAATTCCACACTTCCTTTAAAGAATTTGGTATTCTCTTGTGCCACTCTCATGTTGGCTTCACACAGGCATTTGAGAACTGTGTCAATGTGTCTTACATGGTCGGCACCGTTTTCGGAAAAAATTATCACGTCATCTACATAAACGTAACAGATTTTCCCGATCTGCTCGCATAGCACGTCGTCGATTGCCCTTTGGAAAATGCTTCCTGCATTTTTTAGCCCAAAGGGTAGACGGCAGAACTCATATTTTCCTCCGTTTATGGAGAAAGAGGTTTTTTCACGGTCACATTCGGCCAAGTAAATCTGGTGGTACCCCCACTTTAGGTCTAGGGTAGTTAAAAATGTTGCCTTCCCTAAGTTTTTTTTGGTGCCATCGGCCTTGGAGCCCTTTTTGTCAACAACCCATGCTGGACTGTTAAATGGCGACATAGACGGGCGAATCTTTTAGCAGCTGTTTGATTTCTTTATCAACAAATTCAGCCGCTCCCATGGGATATGGGTATAGTTTAGAATAAACGGGTTCGTTACTTTCCGTACGAATCCTGGCAATGACCGAGGTGTTAAATGGAAGCGCCTCGTTAGAGTTCGAAAGCACTTTACTCCTCTTAAGGATCATTTTTTTTAAAGTCAGCTTTCACTGAGTTTGGGACTACTATTTCATCGACATTTGTGAAGTTCACGTTAGGGCAGTCGAAGAATTTAAGCTGTTCACTTACGTTTCCGTAGCTAATTTCGCTGCTACGTAAGCCTAATGCCGCTCCCGTTAGCGTTAGCAGATCGAAACCTATTATGGCATCAAACGTACCCAGGGTATCTAACAAAAAGAAAGGGGCCTTTAGGCCAAATATATGCATTACGCATTTGTTTTTTATTTTACTGGAGCCATGTATGGTAATCACAGTAAATGGGGAGTTGACAGGCACTATGTGTTTTAGCTCCTTTACGGGCTTCACATAATTCTTTGCCGCCCCAGTATCTATTAGAACTTTCAACGGTAAGCGGGACCTTCCTCTAAAAAATTGAGAAGATCGTCAGAGTCAAGTGAGTCATTGTCCTGCTCAATTGCATTCAGTGCGGCTGCGGCCGCGCCTTCATAATCCTGTTCTTCCTCAGCAGCTTGCTCAACGCTGTTTATCCGTTGGCACCTCTGACCAGTCATTCTTTCCGAAAGGTTTGGTCTTTTTGGGTTTTGAGGAGTGGGAGATTGTGTATTTTTCCCCTGGGATAGTTCAAAATTCGACGGATGTCTAAGCTTAGAAAACGATGGATCTACATCCATGGGCTCTGGGGCCTGCTCTGGTTAACCCCGATCCATCCAGTTGTCCTGTCTGCGACAATAATTATTATTTTGATTTTTATTTTGTTTTTTGAAAAAATTGGGATTTTTTCCTGGCCGCGATCGTTTTCTAAATATTTCCCTTGTTTCTCGGGCACTCGCTTTTGGCCCTTGTGATTCTGATTTCTCTGCTCGACAGCCTTGGCATATGTGGCCGCGAATGTACATCGTTCAATACTGGCCTCTGCCTCCCTAGCTAGTGCCAGTGCTGCTGGCAGATCTCTGGGCTGTGCTGGAAATACGACCGCCCTTAAGGACTTCCTTAGACCCGAAATAAATACGTGCAGGGCGTCACCCCTGACCTCAGTATTGAGCAGTGTGGCTCTTTCTGTGTCATGTGTCATGACGATTTTGTTTGTCACAAGGGTTAACTTTCGTTCAACCTCATCGTAGTACTGCATAAGAGTTTGATCCCCTTGATGGACAGACTCAAGCCCTTGCCGTAAAAGGCGCAAGGACGTTTTATCTGCGTAAGAGCAATCTAATCTAGCTAAAATGGCATCAAAATTAAGCACTGTATTGTACGATACCAGCAGCGCTCGTGCTGGTCCGCTAATCTTATTTCTTATAATTGTAACGGCCTGGTAACGGCCTGGTACTGCCATTATATGGTTTAAATAACTCATAGGCGTCTGTGGCGGACTGCCTCCACGCCACGTATTCATCCTGTATCCCGGTAAAGTCTGGAATTGACTTTAATATGTGTAATGGTATTTCGCACGGCACTGGTACTGGATTTACTGATATTCTTTGATATGTTTAAACTTCTGGCGCCTCTACGCGCAGACTCTGTAGCTATTGGTTAACTGTACTAATTTGATTTTGAAACTCGGCTCTAAACCTTTGTTCCTGTTGAGCCAATGCGGCCTGAGCCAAAGCTTCTATGCTGGCTGCGTTCATAATGTCTATGTCTTCTTTCTGTACCTGTGGTGGTTGACACCTTTGGGGCACTTGGTCCCACTCTTCTTCACTTTCAATTTCGCGTTTAACCTCTCTAGATGGACCCTAAAAACTCATAAGGCTACTCTTTGGTCAACATTAGACACTTAAACTATATGGCCGAATATTTGACTCGGCTGAAATTAATTTGGGCTTGGGATTTTATACATTTATTATTATACCCGTTACTCGTAGAGTAAAAGGGTATACTAGATTCGTCGGAAAGTATGTAACAGGCAGAAGGAAGCGTTTCCGACCCTATAAAGTGTATATATTCTTGATCAGGATCACTAGCCGAGTCGATCTAGCCATGTCCGTCTGCCCGTCTGTCCGTCTGTCTGTCCGGATGAACGCTGAGATCTCGGAAACTAGGCTAGAAACTAGAGCTAGGCTATTGAGATTTGGCGTGCAGACTCCTGAGCTTCTTACGCAGCGCAAGTTTGTTTCAGTAGAGTGCCACGCCCACTCTAACGCCCACAAGCCGCCCAAAGCTGTGGCTCCTACATTTTTGATACTAGAATAAATTTTTTAACTGAAATGAAATGTTCTCATCAATACCTATCGATTGACATAAAATTGCCACGCCCACTTAAACACGCACAAGCCGCCCACAAACTTCAAAAAATCGTAATTATAAACGCGGATATCTCGGAAACTATCAAAGATAGAGAATTGGGATTTCAGATTTAGATTCCGTAGCCTTGTACGCAGCGCAAGTTTGTAATGCGAATATGCCACGCCCACTCTTACGCCCACAAGCCGCCTGTGGCGCCCACAATTTTCATGCTGGGTAAAAAATTTTAACTGAAATGTATTGGTTTCGTCAATACCTATCGATTTATCCAAAAAAATGTTGCCACGCCCACTCTAACGCCCATAACGCTTAAGTCTGTAGACAGACCGGTAGGTGGCGCATTTCAATCTCGCTTTGCTGCTTGCATATCTCCATTTCCCTTTGGTCCCTTTAGCTGAGTAACGGGTATCTGATAGTCGAGGTACTCGACTATAGCGTTCTTCATTGTTTTTTTTTTAATATGAAGCTGCATTAATAAGATCAGACCACTTACATAGGAACTCTCCAGATGTACGAAGCGATCGCCGCGATCTTTCTTTGGATCGTCCTGACTCCTTTTTCAGTTTTTATTGTTAGTCACAGGGACTAAAAATCAAAACTGTGGTTGTCGGAGTCAGTATATTCGGCTAAGTTGGCATTCTTAGTTAGGACATTACCCATGGTAATTAACATAAATAGCTCAGATGCAACCCTTCAGTTAGGTAAGGATCCGATCCTCGCCCGAATACCAAAAATACCATTTTGATGGATTTTGGGGGTTTTGTGCATCCTACATCCACTCTAGACGCCATGATTTCCTCCTTTTTGTCGCAAGTTTCTCCCGAGATCGGTTGTGAAATTCTTAGAATTTGGTTGACCAGTACGACCTGTTATCACTCCCAATATTGGTGGTAAGATAATTGTGACGATATATTGAGAGAATCTTATCGTAATTCCCGGAAAACAGCAGTGACCAGAGACACTTGCGAATTCTCGGAATT
The DNA here is from genome assembly GCF_014743375.2 of Drosophila subpulchrella. NCBI lineage: Eukaryota > Metazoa > Arthropoda > Insecta > Diptera > Drosophilidae > Drosophila > Drosophila subpulchrella. Next base: position 194,228 of record NW_023665709.1, on the reverse strand, counting down.
CTCGGAAGTTGTACGGTCCTCCCTCTGCGTACAGCAAGGAGCAGGTGCCGCGTGCAGCGGTTTATTAGCGGAACCATACGTTTCTTCAGCACCAGGCCAGAATCGCCATTTGAGATTATCATAACGCACACCGCGTGAAAGCAATCTTTCATCCTTGCCACACCTGGATTAATTTCATCATCGTCAAACCATAAGCGGCTTCAAGGATCGTTGCCGTCAACCCGCGTGAGGTTTTGACCTTACCAAGTCCGCACCACGATCTACAAGTCGGATCACGTTCCAGTTCGGGCGAAAATCGCACCGGCGCCGATTCGGCGTAATTCGGACAAGACCGCGGAAGCACGAAGCCGCATCCCAATTGGAATTTGAGTTCCAATTCTGGTTTTCAGTTAAATTTGGCCGGGACTGCCAACTTGTTTTTGTATCGCTAAAGCGATTGTAGTTTAATTTTCTTATACTACATATTTTTAAGACAAGTTTCTAATTTAATTTACGATTCCTATTTAGCCATTATACTTGCGTGTGTGCATACGACATAGTATGACATTTATACACCTAAATTAAACTATTCTTCGTTGGAGAGTTCGTAAGTACGGCATAGCCGTAAATCATTTACATTCCTACATGTATATATTCATTCTTGTCTGAGCCCGCACACTTTTGGTACAAATATATACATGTAAGTTTTCCCACATTCGTGTATTGATAAATATTAAATAAGAATCGTTTGCCTTATATAATTTAATCCGCATAAGTGCTTTTCTGTAATTATACCCGTTACTCGTAGAGTAAAAGGGTATACTAGATTCGTCGGAAAGTATGTAACAGGCAGAAGGAAGCGTTTCCGACCCCATAAAGTGTATATACAAGGATCACAAGCCGAGTCGATCTAGCCATGTCCGTCTGTCCGTCTGTCCGTCTGTCTGTCTGTCCGGATGAACGCTGAGATCTCGGAAACTATGAGAGCTAGGCTATTGAGATTTGGCGTGCAGATTCTAGGCTATTGAGATTTGGCTTGCAAGTTTATTTCAGTAGAGTGCCACGCCCACTCTAACGCCCACAAACTGTAATGTGGGTGGTTTCCCTGTGTCAAAAAAAAAAGTAAGATGTTCTAGGGAAAATAGCTAAAAGCTATTGATCTCGGACGACACAGACGATTGACAAGATTTCGAGAAGTGTACCTCTTGCTGTGCTCAAACTAGCTTGCCAGATTGTCGTGGGGTCCTTCTACTCTCCTATATGTCAATCGATCCCATTAGCGTAATATTTTAGGTACACGTATGACTGCGAATTTATGGCTATTAAAAGTTGCGGGATTGGCAAATAAAAAAATAACTGTAATAGGCTAACGACTACAGCCAAGTGGTGTTTCGTTCTTCAGACTGGGAATTAGATGTTAGTTATCCCATTTCTTTACCCTCCCTTCCTTTATCATATTCTATGTTAATATGACCCTTATAAAAGTTCTAGTTTTAATTCATATTAACACTGACCTGCACATACTCTACTCGGGACGAGTAAATAAAGAAATTAGGCGATCATTTTAATATTAAGTGTACATTTTAATAATTCAAATAAGTGTCAAAATAATTCATAGTAATTCTCATAGTTTTCCAATATTGTTTTTAGAGTATATAATTTTATATTTATAAAGAAAGAAAAATAGTTATAGTCTAAGTTATCAAAATTTAGATGAACAAAATAGTTGTACGATAGTATGTATTCAGGTTATTAGGATTTCACTTTCCGTATCTTTAGTTAAGAATGGGGCGCAAGTATATATATAATTTAGAGGGTTCAATTCATTGTTTAATTATTCTTACTGTAACTCACTCTTTACTTTTTATATCAATTTCCAAGCGTGACCGTTGAGCTCAAGGATGACGGTGGTTGATGAGTGCTATATTAGGGAATCAAAAAGATTTATAAGTAAAACAAGGCCTAATCTTAACTAGAAATATACTTCATTATTTTGTTTTCATACCCTTATTCACGTACCATCCTCGACACTATATTTAAATTCAAAATTAACGTAAAGGCTAACAATCTAAATATTATTTACAAAAGAAAAAAATCTCGAACAGCAGTCCATCTCTAGCAGCAACAGTTTTGGAGCAACTGCCTTGCGCATACGGCTTCGATTTTAAAGTCACTCCCGTAGACACATTGGCACAGTTTGAGAGGCGGCGATGTGTTGGCCAAAACTGATTTTAGCGAAGCGTGATTGTCATCCGAGTTCCCTGAAGACGATGAGGAGTGGTACAGGTCACAATTATGGGGTCATTGGAGCACTATTTCTTCTTGTTGGTGGGGTTGCTTTGACGGTTTATGTAATCATGACCACGTGCAGCTTACGACCTTTGATCCGGACATGGATCCGGCGTGAAGAATAAGCCTCTCCGATAGCTTGGGCTCTGCGGTTCCACTAGCCAATAAAACCTGGTCCCTCAAAGGGGCCAGGCGAGTACACGGCCTTAGACGGCAACTCCCGAGTAGGAAAGATCTTTGGTTTTTAATCCCTTTTAGCCGGTAAGGTGATGTGAACGATTATTCGGATTGGAGTATTAAATAATAGATTCCGGGTGACACGATGTTGCTTTATGTAATGGATTTTGGACAACTTGTGTTCGCACTTGTGTTCGCAGAATCGATCGACGGTAATGAATTTCCCTTTTGTCGCTTAAAGAAGTTTTGGGCTCGCAACCGAGCTTTTGAGAGTTCGTGCAGAGCTGCCGACACCGAATTACTCAAGCCGGTGCGATAACGGAGGAATCATACGATTTTCTAACTGCTTATTGCTTATCTATCATATATGAGCGTTTTTTCTCGATGCCCTCTTGCAAGGCGAAGCTTTCTGCATATGAACCATAAAATGTCTTATACTTCAGAAGTTTCACTCAATGGAAATTATAAAGAGAACATTAAAAGCATAGGTATTTGTACTTTCTATTTAAACTGACCACTACACCCAGCTTGCGAGTGCTAGTTATAACTAGCAATGAGAAAACAGAAAGAAGGACAGTTCCATATGTTCTTACTTGGATATCTTTTAGATGAAAAATTCCTAACTTTTTACCTTGTTCATTTGATAACTGATAATAAGACGATCCTACCTTGCGTTCAACAATGGCTGGTACAAAGACTGGTGCCAATTTTGCACTAAACTTTTTGATTGCACTACTTTGGCAAAAACTTCGAGCTAATACTTTATCACCATCCTTAAAACTTATATTTCTACTACGCAAATTGTATCTAGCTGCATTTCGATCATGTGCCTCGGAAATGTTTTGACGTGCGGCTATCCGCATGGTTTGAAGCGCATCTGGATATCCTATTTTAGTATCCCCCGAAAGTAATTGAAGTCGACGTAGTATCTCATAATCTTTCCCGTTTAATAACATATTTTGCCCAATTGCTAACAGATATAGGGAATATCCCGTACTTTGGTGAACGCTAGATCTTAATGCTGCACTTATTTCTGGTAACTTAACATCCCAAGTGGTGTGACCCAGTTTTATATAGGCCCGTATTGCTTCCAAAACTGATCTGTTTAGCCGCTCGCTGGCATTAGCCTGAGGCGAGTAAATCGCGGTACATGTATGCTTAACTCCAAAACGGGTAGTGAATGCTTTAAAATAGTTAGGCACAAACTGTGACCCATTATCGGTCAATATAGTTTCAGGTACGCCAAAAGTACAAAACAGACTGTTTTCCAAAAATTCACAGATTCGGTTTGAGGTAAACGAGCGGGTGTAGGAAATGGAATCTTGTAAAGTGATTTACTATTATAAGGATTCCAATGTTTCCATTTCGTGATCTTGGGTAAGGGCTAAAGCTTCTGGAAAGGTCGATCGGACATCATGGGCTTTCCCATAGGCGGTTTTAAGACTTCGTTAGGATGCTTGGTCTGACGACAAACATCGCAGCTAGTTATGTATTCCCGTATCTGCTTTACCATCTTCGGCCAAAACAAATATCTGCTGATTTTTTCAATAGTTTTTCCTACTCCACTATGAGCTGCGTTAGGCGGGTCATGGGCTCTGATAATAACATCTAATGTTAGTCCAGCCGGTACCCATAATTTCCAAACTAATTGGTCTTCAATGTCATTGCCCCTAACTGGTTCAGTCTTTTATAAATTATCCCATCTACGATCTTTAAATCGGGTAACTTAGCCTGATTAGTACGAATATTTTCTATAAGATTGACATACTCCTCTGATTTGAACTCCTCGGAATTAAGATCGACTATTGCTCCCTGTTCTTCTACTTCGGATACGACAGGTTCACCTTTTCGGGAAAGCGCGTCTGCTACAACGTTGTGGGTTCCTTTTCTATGGGTTAGTCGGAAGGAGAACCCTTGTAATTGTATTGCCCAGCGAGCCAGACTACCAGACAATTCCTTTTGACTCATAAGCCACTGTAGAGACACGTGATCAGTAACTACTTCAAAGTCCTGACCCGAATTCCTCTTATTACCGCCAAACATTCTAGCTCCGTTACAGAGTAGTTTCTTTGAGCCTTCGACAGCTTTTCGGACATAAATGCTACAGGTAGTTCCTCGTTCTCTTCATTGTTTTGCGCTAACACACATCCCAATCCATAAGTACTTGCGTCGCACAAAAGCAGAAAAGGTTTCGTAAAATTTGGGGTGGATAAAATCGGAGCGGACGTAAGACATCGTTTAAGGGTGTTAAAGGCTTCGTCTGCTGTAGAATTCCATGCATAGTGTTTCGAGTTCTTTAGAAGCTCGGTAAGCGGACAACTGACTGTGGCATAATTATCAACAAAACGACGATACCATCCGGCAAGACCCAGAAAACGCCTAAGTTGCTTTACTGAATTCGGTATTGGAAAATCTTCAATTGCTTTAATCTTGCCCGGGTCGGTTTTCAGTTCCAATTATGAACCCGAGATACTTAATTTCGTGCATACAAAAATGGGACTTTGCTACGTTAATCGTAAGATTAGCTTTCCGTAAGTGCACCGCTACTTCTCGTAACAACATAAGATGGGATTCAAAATCATCGGACAACACTAAAAGATCGTCTAAATAGACGAAAACACGCGTTCGCAGATGAGCGGGTACCACTTGATCCATAAGCCTACATAGAGTCTGAGCGGCATTCGTTAGCCCAAAAGGCATAACCCTATACTGGTAAAGTGGCCTTTTTGGTATCGTCGTGAAGACTCAGCTAAAGGTATTTGCCAGTAGGCATGCTTCATATCCAGCCCTGTTATGTATTTGGCTGGAGGCAGCCGACTAAGTATCCCATCTATATGGGGCAAGGGATATGCGTCCTTTCGTGTGTATTTGTTAATTTCGCGTGAGTCTAAGCATAACCTGTTTTTATTTCCTTTTTTGACCAATACGCAATTACTGCTCCACGGACTACTTGAAGGTTCTATTACATGTAAGGCTATCATCTTTTCCACTTCCTCAAACATCCATTTCTCTTTGGCCGGTGAGATTGGCCAATGCCTTTGCTTAACTGGAGTCTCTGTATTTATAATCATCGAGTGTTCAATCAAAGATGTACGACCCAGTCCTTCGCGTTCAAATGATGGAAATGTTTTTATGACTGCCCCAAGTTTAACTTTCTGATCTTCAGTTAATAAATGCATTTTTGGATCCTCTTTTCTGGAGGAATCATCTCCTGTATCTAACTCACCCACTGTTTCTTCCTTATTAAGTAACTTAGCTAAAAGACCGAAATTCTGCCAGAAGTCAACTCCTAAATAAACATCTTGTTTTAGTTCCGGAATCAAAAAAAATTCTATTTCCTTAACTTTACCTTGAAACTTAATTGGGACTAAAAGTTTTGCGATAACTGAACAAGACTCATTGCTAGCTGTTCGTATTTTCCCTGAACATTTGCGGGTTTTCTGATGATGTGCCAAGGTTTTGGCTGCGGCTCCCTCTAAACAACTTACAGTTTCCCCCGAATCCAAAAGCGCTTTAAAAGTTGTACCTTCTATTATAATGTCAGTGTATAAACGGTTGTCGGAACTCAAAATGACTGCTGATATTATTCGGAACCGATCTGCTTTTACTTTTTTCCAGAACTCCCGACTTCTTAATGTAGATCGTTTGGGTTTGATCCGTATATTGAGTAATGGATTATTATATAGTTCTTTTTCATTTTTATCTATTAGTTCGTCTAAAGTTTGAGTTGCGGCTAGACTGACTAATTTTAATGGATAAGAGTGTAACTTAGAAGTTTGGTCTACTTTCGCGACGTTAATATCAAACATCTTAAATGGTTCTACTTTGTCGGATGCGCTGATCGATGCTGGTTCTGCGCATCCTGCTTCCGGTTTCCCGACGGATTGCATTTTGGACACCGAGGCTTGTATACATCTTTAGCACCACATCCGTAACAATGCAATCGCTTTTCCGCCAAACACTCCTTATAACCGTGGCCGACCTGATCACAGTTAAAGCAAGTCACTTTTGTCCAATCCCTTTTTACTATCTGTGCCACGGATTCTTCTTCCTCTTCAGTATCGGTTAGGATCTCGGATACGTGCTGTTTTCCGAACCTGTTTCTAGGTATGGCATTGTTAGTTTCTCTACAAAAATTGTCATGTTTCTTAACTTCTTCACGCAGTTCGCAGCGGTTTTTAAAATATCCACTATTTTATCTTCTGCTACTTCACTGGAAAGACGAGATACTAGGTCTTCAATGGCTGATTGGAAATCGTCAAATGATTTCCCTTCTCTTTGTCGCCTTCTCCTTATCAACTCCCACAAGTCAAAGTCATCTTTCGTATCATCGAATCTTTGTCTAAAGGCTACCGAAAAGGCTTGCCACGAAAAGAGCGGATTCTTCCGATGAAAGTTCCAGAACCAATCACTGGCTTTGGCTGAGAACAACAGATGCAGGTTATCGCATAGTTATCCATAGTCGTTATTTAAAGTTGAAGATGTTAAAGACCTCAACCTGTACAGAAATTCGTCAACGTACATGGAGTCCTTTGATCCATCGAATTTTAAACGCCAACTGGCCAGAATATTTGCAGCCTTCTCTGGTGCCACTGATCTATTCGATGCGCTGCTAAATTGATTTCCTACTCCTTCTGAGTTTCTTTGTGAAGGTTGATTCCTTTGTACTTCACTTTGAGGATCCGGTTGTTGCAGTTGTGTCGGAGTTAAGTCCGTACCTAATGTAAGTCTTCCTAGTTGTGCTCTAAGACTCTCTTCTATAGTCCTTTTTACAAATGAACTAAGTTCTGTTATCATGTCTTTTTGCTGGCTTTTTATAATAGCATGGATAACGTTTGAAGTATTCTCACTCTCATCTCCTTCTTGAGAGTAAGGTGCTGTACTTGCAACTGAGTTATCTCTTCCGTTTCGAGTCTGTGATCTGGTTCTCGTCGTCCTGCGATCGAAATCTGTACGGTTTTGTCGCGACTTACCCCTCGTCCCCTTCCTCGAGCACTAGGTCTTTGCTCGGGAGATAGAAATTCAAAATTTTGTTGAGCTGGAGCTAAATTCATATGGTAGTTCAGCCGCTAGAGTGTTTTCCTCAAAGGTGATCATAGCCGGATTAAATTCGATTTGGCAAATAGTGCATATCCGGCTCGTTTTCAAAAATTCCTGCATGCAACTATCGTGAAAGCGATGTCCACATGGTGTGGTACAATTTAACTGCGTTGTAGTTAATGTCTCTTTACAGATGTCGCAAAATTCGGGGGCAGGTTCCCCCAGATCGCCGCCTACTGCCCCACCTTCTGGGGTGCGTTGTAACGGCATTTTAAATATAAATAAATTTGTTGCGTTTAGAAATTAATTGTCCTAGACTAGCTTTCCTCTAAACTCAAGAATGTTTGTTTTATAATCAAATACAAAAATTCGTCCCTTTTGAGCATGTTTTAGTCAGTAAAATATAAAACTACTAGCTGAGAACGAAACACTTCCTTTTGAAATTTAATATACATTTTGTTTGCTTTTATAGAAACTTATCTGGTAGTGGTTAATCTCCAAATAATGAATCTAGCAATTTAAGTATCCAACTGCATTGATTTAATTTCCTTTCACAAACTTTGGTGATATATGGTTTATGGTTTGGACGCCCTATCCTGATACTCCGAATGGATGACGTAAAATCGCAAACAAAAATTGACCTAAATATCTATGTCTACTTTGTCAGCCTTACTGAGTTTGTATCCACTTATACTCTGAATTAATAAAGGTCGGTTAATCCAATTTTGAATTAAACACCGCATATCCGTTAATATCATCCAGAACTTAAAAGGGACAGACTCAGTTTAGCATGACTTATTTGCAAAATACTATGGTTTTTGGGTGGAATCGGAAGAGCTTTTTTTGTGGTATCTAAAACCTTAATTTTTCTCCTGGTTTCAAAGTCCTCACGTTTGGGCGCCAATTATGTAATGTGGGTGGTTTCCCTGTGTCAAAAAAAAGTAAGATGTTATAGGGGAAATAGCTAAAAGCTATTGATCTCGGACGACACAGACGATTGACAGGATTTCGAGAAGTGTACCTTTTGCTGTGCTCAAACTAGCTCGCCGGATTGTCGTGGGGTCTTTCTACTCTCCTATATGCCAATCGATCCCATTAGCATAATATTTTAGGTACACGTATGACTGCGAATTTATGGCTATTAAAAGTTGCGGGATTGGCAAATAAAAAAACAAGGGAGAACGCTATAGTCGAGTACCTCGACTATCAGATACCCGTTACTCAGCTTAAGCGACCGAAGGGAAATGGAGATATGCAAGCAGCAAAGCGAGATTTAAATGCGCCACCTACCGGCGGAAGACAGATTTAAGCGTTGTGTGCGTTAGGGTAGGCGTGAGAAATTCATTGTTCAAAGATTAAGTTAGCCGCGCACTTTGCTCTCTCTGAGCGCCGGCAGTGCTTTTCTCTTTGCCGCTAAGTTCGGCCGGCAACTATTTACATACACACACATACACACGTAAAAACATTTCGCACTGTCTGGCTCTGACGTCATAGCTTTTTTTCTTGGGAGGTTTGTGGGCGTTAGAGTGGGCGTAGAAAAATTTTTTTTGGGTCAATCGATAGGTATGGACAAGACTAATACATTTCAGTTAAAATTTTCTATCTAACATCAAAACTGTAGGAGCCACAGTTTTGGGCGGTTTGTGGGCGTTAGAGTGGGCGTGGCACTCTACTGAAACAAACTTGCGCTGCGTAAGAAGCTCAGGAATCTGCTCGCCAAATCTCAATAGCCTAGCTCTCATAGTTTCCGAGATCTCAGCGTTCATCCGGACAGACGGACAGACGGACAGACGGACAGACGGACAGACGGACAGACGGACAGACGGACAGACGGACAGACGGACATGGCTAGATCGACTCGGCTAGTGATCCTGATCAAGAATATATATACTTTATGGGGTCGGAAACGCTTCCTTCTGCCTGTTACATACTTTCCGACGAATCTAGTATACCCTTTTACTCTACGAGTAACGGGTATAATAACTGTAATAGGCTAACGACTATAGCCAAGTGGTGTTTCGTTCTTCAGACTGGGAATTAGATGTTAGTTATCCCATTTCTTTACCCTCCCTTCCTTTATCATATTCTATGTTAATATGACCCTTATAAAAGTTCTAGTTTTAATTCATATTAACACTGACCTGCACATACTCTACTCGGGACGAGTAAATAAAGAAATTAGGCGATCATTTTAATATTAAGTGTACATTTTAATAATTCAAATAAGTGTCAAAATAATTCATAGTAATTCTCATAGTTTTCCAATATTGTTTTTAGAGTATATAATTATACCCGTTACTCGTAGAGTAAAAGGGTATACTAGATTCGTCGGAAAGTATGTAACAGGCAGAAGGAAGCGTTTCCGACCCCATAAAGTATATATATTCTTGATCAGGATCACTAGCCGAGTCGATCTAGCCATGTCCGTCTGTCCGTCTGTCCGTCTGTCCGTCTGTCTGTCCGGATGAACGCTGAGATCTCGGAAACTATGAGAGCTAGGCTATTGAGATTTGGCGTGCAGATTCCTGAGCTTCTTACGCAGCGCAAGTTTATTTCAGTAGAGTGCCACGCCCACTCTAACGCCCACAAACCGCCCAAAACTGTGGCTCCTACAGTTTTGATGATAGAATAAAAATTTTAGCTGAAATGTATTGTTCTCATCAATACCTATCGATTGATAAAAAAAAAGTTTGCCACGCCCACTTTTACGCCCACAAACCGCCCACAAACTTCAAAAAATCGTAAATATGAACGTGGATATCTCGGAAACTATCAAGGATAGAGAACTGGGATCTCATATTTAGAATCCGTAGCCTTGTGCGCAGCGCAAGTTTGTAACGCAGATATGCCACGCCCACTCTAACGCCCACAAACCGCCCTAGCCTGTGGCGCCCACAATTTTCATGCTAGATACAAAATTTGAACTGAACTGTATTGGTCTCGTCAATACCTATCGATTGACCCAAAAAAAAATTTGCCACGCCCACTCCAACGCCCATATCGCTTAAATCTGTCTACCGCCGATAGGTGGCGCATTTCAATCTCGCTTTGCTGCTTGCATGTCTCCATTTCCCTTAGGTCCATTTAGCTGAGTAACGGGTATCTGATAGTCGAGGTACTCGACTATAGCGTTCTTCCTTGTTTTATATTTATAATGAAAGAAAAATAGTTATAGTCTAAGTTATCAAAATTTAGATGAACAAAATAGTTGTACGATAGTATGTATTTAGGATATTAGGATTTCACTTTCCGTATCTTTAGTTAAGAATGGGGCGCAAGTATATATATAATTTAGAGGGTTCAATTCATTGTTTAATTGTTCTTACTGTAACTCACTCTTTACTTTTTATATCAATTTCCAAGCGTGACCGTTGAGCTCAAGGATGACGGTGGTTGATGAGTGCTATATTAGGGAATCAAAAAGATTTATAAGTAAAACAAGGCCTAATCTTAACCAGAAATATTCTTCATTATTTTGTTTTCATACCCTTATTCACGTACCATCCTCGACACTATATTTAAGTTCAAAATTAACGTAAAGGCTAACAATCTAAATATTATTTATAAAAGAAAAAAATCTCGAACAGCAGTCCATCTCTAGCAGCAACAGTTTTGGATCAACTGCCTTGCGCATATGGCTTTGATTTTAAAGCCACTCCCGTAGACACATTGGCACAGTTTGAGAGGCGGCGATGTATTGGCCAAAACTGATTTTAGCGAAGCGTGATTGTCATCCGAGTTCCCTGAAGACGATGAGGAGTGGTACCGGTCACAATTATGGGGTCATTGGAGCACTATTTCTTCTTGTTGGTGGGGTTGCTCTGACGGTTTATGTAATCATGACCACGTACATCTTACGACCTTTGATCCGGACATGGATCCGGCGTGAAGAATAAGCCTCTCCGATAGCTTGGGCTCTGCGGTTCCACTAGCCAATAAAACCTGGTCCCTCAAAGGGGCCAGGCGAGTATACGGCCTTAGACGGCAACTCCCGAGTAGGAAAGATCTTTGGTTTTTAATCCCTTTTAGCCGGTAAGGTGATGTGAACGATTATTCGGATTGGAGTATTAAATAATAGATTCCGGGTGACACGAGGTTGCTTTATGTAATGGATTTTGGACAACTTGTGTTCGCACTTGTGTTCGCAATGACTCGATCGACGGTAATGAATTTGCCTTTTGTCGCTTAAAGAAGTTTTGGGCTCGCAACCGAGCTTTTGAGAGTTCGTGCAGAGCTGCCGACACCGAATTACTCAAGCCGGTGCGATAACGGAGGAATTTTCTACCTGCTTATTGCTTATCTATCATATATGAGCGTTTTTTCTCGATGCCCTCTTGCAAGGCGAAGCTTTCTGCATATGAACCATAAAATGTCTTATACTTCAGAAGTTTCACTCAATGGAAATTATAAAGAGAACATTAAGAGCATAGGTATTTGTACTTTCTATTTAAACTGACCACTACACCCAGTTTGCGAGTGCTAGTTATAACTAGCAATGATAAAACAGAAAGAAGGACAGTTCCATATGTTCTTACTTGGATATCTTTTAGATTAAAAATTTCTAACTTTTTACCTTGTTCATTTGATAACTGATAATAAGACGATCCTACCTTGCGTTCAACAATGGCTGGTACAAAGACTGGTGCCAATTTTGCACTAAACTTTTTGATTGCACTACTTTGGCAAAAATTTCGAGCTAATACTTTATCACCATCCTTAAAACTTATATTTCTACTACGCAAATTGTATCTAGCTGCATTTCGATCATGTGCCTCGGAAATGTTTTGACGTGCGGCTATCCGCATGGTTTGAAGCGCATCTGGATATCCTATTTTAGTATCCCCCAAAAGTAATTGAAGTCGACGTAGTATCTCATAATCTTTCCCGTTTTTTAACATATTTTGCCGAAATGCTAACAGATATGGGGAATATCCCGTACTTTGGTGAACGCTAGATCTTACTTACTAGAACTCCTCAGAATTAAGATCGACTATTGGTCCCTGTTATTCTACTTCGGGTACGACAGGTTCATCTTTTCGCGAAAGCGCGTCTGCTACAACGTTTTGGGTTCCTTTTCTATGGGTTATTCGGAAGGAGAACCCTTGTAATTGTATTGCCCAACGAGCCAGACGACCAGACAATTCCTTTTGACTCATAAGCCACTGTAGAGACGCGTGATCAGTAACTACTTCAAAATCCTGACCCTCTACGTACGCCCGAAACTTACGAACTCCTCTTATTACCGCCAAACATTCTAGCTCCGTTACAGAGTAGTTTCTTTGAGCCTTCGACAGCTTTTCGGACATAAATCCTACAGGTAGTTCTTCGTTCTCCTCATTGTTTTGCGCTAACACACATCCCAATCCAAAAGTACTTGCGTCGCACAAAAGCAGAAAAGGTTTCGTAAAATTTGGGGTGGATAAAATCGGAGCGGACGTAAGACATCGTTTAAGGAAGTTAAAGGCTTCGTCTGCTGTAGAATTCCATGCATAGTGTTTCGAGTTCTTTAGAAGCTCGGTAAGCGGACAACTGACTGTGGCATAATTATCAACAAAACGACGATACCATCCGGCAAGACCCAGAAAACGCCTAAGTTGCTTTACTGAATTCGGTATTGGAAAATCTTCAATTGCTTTAATCTTGCCCGGATCGGTTTTCAGTTCCAATTATGAACCCGACATACTTAATTTCCTGCATACAAAAATGGGACTTTGCTACGTTAATCGTAAGATTAGCTTTCCGTAAGTGCACCGCTACTTCTCGTAACAACATAAGATGGGATTCAAAATCATCGGACAACACTAAAAGATCGTCTAAATAGACGAAAACACGCGTTCGCAGATGGGCAGGTACCACTTGATCCATAAGCCTACATAGAGTCTGAGCGGCATTCGTTAGCCCAAAAGGCATAACCCTATACTGGTAAAGTGGCCTGTTTGGTATAGTGAACGCAGTGTAAGGTCGTGAAGACTAAGCTAAAGGTATTTGCCAGTAGGCATGCTTCATATCCAGCCCTGTTATGTATTTGGCTGGAGGCAGCCGACTAAGTATCCCATCTATATGGGGCAAGGGATATGCGTCCTTTCGTGTGTATTTGTTAATTTCGCGTGAGTCTAAGCATAACCTGTTTTTTTTTCCTTTATTGACCAATACGCAATTACTGCTCCACGGACTACTTGAAGGTTCTATGACATCTAAGGCTATCATCTTTTCCACTTCCTCAAACATCCATTTCTCTTTGGCCGGTGAGATTGGCCAATGCCTTTGCTTAACTGGAGTCTCTGTATTTATAATCATCGAGTGTTCAATCAGAGATGTACGACCCAGTCCTCCGCGTTCAAATGATGGAAATGTTTTTATGACTGCCCCAATATTAACTTTCTGATCTTCAGTTAATAAATGCATTTTTGGATCCTCTTTTCTGGAGGAATCATCTCCTGTATCTAACTCACCCACGGTTTCTTCCTTATTAAGTAACTTAGCTAAAAGACCGAAATTCTGCCAGAAGTCAACTCCTAAATAAACATCTTGTTTTAGTTCCGGAATCAAAAAAAATTCTATTTCCTTAACTTTATCTTGAAACTTAATTGGGACTAAAAGTTTTGCGATAACTGAACAAGACTCATTGCTAGCTGTTCGTATTTTCCCTGAACATTTGTGGGTTTTCTGATGATGTGCCAAGGTTTTGGCTGCGGCTCCCTCTAAACAACTTACAGTTTCCCCCGAATCCAAAAGCGCTTTAAAAGTTGTACCTTCTATTATAATGTCAGTGTATAAACGGTTGTCGGAACTCAAAATGACTGCTGATATTATTCGCTACCGATCTGCTTTTACTTTTTTCCAGAACTCCCGACTTCTTAATGTAGATCGTTTGGGTTTGATCCCTATATTGAGTAATGGATTATTATATAGTTCTTTTTCATTTTTATCTATTAGTTCGTCAAAAGTTTGAGTTGCGGCTAGACTGACTAATTTTAATGGATAAGAGTGTAACTTAGAAGTTTGGTCTACTTTCGCGACGTTAATATCAAACATCTTAAATGGTTCTACTTTGTCGGATGCGCTGATCGATGCTGGTTCTGCGCATCCTGCTTCCGGTTCCCCGACGGATTGCATTTTGGACACCGAGGCTTGTATACATCTTTAGCACCACATCCGTAACAATGCAATCGCTTTTCCGCCAAACACTCCTTATAACCGTGGCCGACCTGATCACAGTTAAAGCAAGTCACTTTTGTCCAATCCCTTTTTACTATCTGTGCCACGGATTCTTCTTCCTCTTCAGTATCGGTTAGGATCTCGGATACGTGCTGTTTTCCGAACCTGTTTCTAGGTATGGCATTGTTAGTTTCTCTACAAAAATTGTCATGTTTCTTAACTTCTTCACGCAGTTCGCAGCGGTTTTTAAAATATCCACTATTTTATCTTCTGCTACTTCACTGGAAAGACGAGATACTAGGTCTTCAATGGCTGATTGGAAATCGTCAAATGATTCCCCTTCTCTTTGTCGCCTTCTCCTTATCAACTCCCACAAGTCAAAGTCATCTTTCGTATCATCGAATCTTTGTCTAAAGGCTACCGAAAAGGTTTGCCACGAAAAGAGCGGATTCTTCCGATGAAAGTTCCAGAACCAATCACTGGCTTTGGCTGAGAAAGTTGAAGATGTTAAAGACCTCAACCTGTACAGAAATTCGTCAACGTACATGGAGTCCTTTGATCCATCGAATTTTAAACGCCAACTGGCCAGAATATTTGCAGCCTTCTCTGGTGCCACTGATCTATTCGATGCGCTGCTAAATTGATTTCCTACTCCTTCTGCGTTTCTTTGTGAAGGTTGATTCCTTTGTACTTCACTTTGAGGATCCGGTTGTTGCAGTTGTGTCGGAGTTAAGTCCGTACCTAATGTAAGTCTTCCTAGTTGTGCTCTAAGACTCTCTTCTATAGTCCTTTTTACAAATGAACTAAGTTCTGTTATCATGTCTTTTTGCTGGCTTTTTATAATAGCATGGATAACGTTTGAAGTATTCTCGCTCTCATCTCCTTCTTGAGAGTAAGGTGCTGTACTTGCAACTGAGTTATCTCTTCCGTTTCGAGTCTGTGATCTGGTTCTAGTCGTCCTGCGATCGAAATCTGTACGGTTTTGTCGCGACTTAGCCCCTCGTCCCCTTCCTCGACCACTAGGTCTTTGCTCGGGAGATAGAAATTCAAAATTTTGTTGAGCTGGAGCTAAATTCATATTATCTAGTAGTTCAACCGCTAGAGTGTTTTCCTCAAAGGTGATCATAGCCGGATTAAATTCGATTTGGCAAATAGTGCATATCCGGCTCGTTTTCAAAAATTCCTGCATGCAACTATCGTGAAAGCGATGTCCACATGGTGTGGTACAATTTAACTGCGTTGTAGTTAATGTCTCTTTACAGATGTCGCAAAATTCGGGGGCAGGTTCCCCCAGATCGCCGCCTACTGCCCCACCTTCTGGGGTGCGTTGTAACGGCATTTTAAATATAAATAAATTTGTTGCGTTTAGAAATTAATTGTCCTAGACTAGCTTTCCTCTAAACTCAAGAATGTTTGTTTTATAATCAAATACAAAAATTCGTCCCTTTTGAGCATGTTTTAGTCAGTAAAATATAAAACTACTAGCTGAGAACGAAACACTTCCTTTTGAAATTTAATATACATTTTGTTTGCTTTTATAGAAACTTATCTGGTAGTGGTTAATCTCCAAATAATGAATCTAGCAATTTAAGTATCCAACTGCATTGATTTAATTTCCTTTCACAAACTTTGGTGATATATGGTTTATGGTTTGGACGCCCTATCCTGATACTCCGAATGGATGACGTAAAATCGCAAACAAAAATTGACCTAAATATCTATGTCTACTTTGTCAGCCTTACTGAGTTTGTATCCACTTATACTCTGAATTAATAAAGGTCGGTTAATCCAATTTTGAATTAAACACCGCATATCCGTTAATATCATCCAGAACTTAAAAGGGACAGACTCAGTTTAGCATGACTTATTTGCAAAATACTATGGTTTTTGGGTGGAATCGGAAGAGCTTTATTTGTGGTATCTAAAACCTTAATTTTTCTCCTGGTTTCAAAGTCCTCACGTTTGGGCGCCAATTATGTAATGTGGGTGGTTTCCCTGTGTCAAAAAAAAGTAAGATGTTATAGGGGAAATAGCTAAAAGCTATTGATCTCGGACGACACAGACGATTGACAGGATTTCGAGAAGTGTACCTTTTGCTGTGCTCAAACTAGCTCGCCGGATTGTCGTGGGGTCTTTCTACTCTCCTATATGCCAATCGATCCCATTAGCATAATATTTTAGGTACACGTATGACTGCGAATTTATGGCTATTAAAAGTTGCGGGATTGGCAAATAAAAAAATAACTGTAATAGGCTAACGACTATAGCCAAGTGGTGTTTCGTTCTTCAGACTGGGAATTAGATGTTAGTTATCCCATTTCTTTACCCTCCCTTCCTTTATCATATTCTATGTTAATATGACCCTTATAAAAGTTCTAGTTTTAATTCATATTAACACTGACCTGCACATACTCTACTCGGGACGAGTAAATAAAGAAATTAGGCGATCATTTTAATATTAAGTGTACATTTTAATAATTCAAATAAGTGTCAAAATAATTCATAGTAATTCTCATAGTTTTCCAATATTGTTTTTAGAGTATATAATTTTATATTTATAAAGAAAGAAAAATAGTTATAGTCTAAGTTATCAAAATTTAGATGAACAAAATAGTTGTACGATAGTATGTATTTAGGATATTAGGATTTCACTTTCCGTATCTTTAGTTAAGAATGGGGCGCAAGTATATATATAATTTAGAGGGTTCAATTCATTGTTTAATTATTCTTACTGTAACTCACTCTTTACTTTTTATATCAATTTCCAAGCGTGACCGTTGAGCTCAAGGATGACGGTGGTTGATGAGTGCTATATTAAGGAATCAAAAAGATTTATAAGTAAAACAAGGCCTAATCTTAACTAGAAATATACTTCATTATTTTGTTTTCATACCTTATTCACGTACCATTCTCGAAACTATATTTAAGTTCAAAATTAACGTAAAGGCTAACAATCTAAATATTATTTATAAAAGAAAAAAATCTCGAACAGCAGTCCATCTCTAGCAGCAACAGTTTTGGAGCAACTGACTTGCGCATACGGCTTCGATTTTAAAGCCACTCCTGTAGACACATTGGCACAGTTTGAGAGGCGGCGATGTGTTGGCCAAAACTGATTTTAGCGAAGCGTGATTGTCATCCGAGTTCCCTGAAGACGATGAGGAGTGGTACAGGTCACAATTATGGGGTCATTGGAGCACTATTTCTTCTTGTTGGTGGGGTTGCTCTGACGGTTTATGTAATCATGACCACGTGCAGCTTACGACCTTTGATCCGGACATGGATCCGGCGTGAAGAATACGCCTCTCCGATAGCTTGGGCTCTGCGATTCCACTAGCCAATAAAACCTGGTCCCTCAAAGGGGCCAGGCGAGTATACGGCCTTAGACGGCAACTCCCGAGTAGGAAAGATCTTTGGTTTTTAATCCCTTTTAGCCGGTAAGGTGATGTGAACGATTATTCGGATTGGAGTATTAAATAATAGATTCCGGGTGACACGAGGTTGCTTTATGTAATGGATTTTGGACAACTTGTGTTCGCACTTGTGTTCGCAATGACTCGATCGACGGTAATGAATTTGCCTTTTGTCGCTTAAAGAAGTTTTGGGCTCGCAACCGAGCTTTTGAGAGTTCGTGCAGAGCTGCCGACACCGAATTACTCAAGCCGGTGCGATAACGGAGGAATCATACGATTTTCTACCTGCTTATTGCTTATCTATCATATATGAGCGTTTTTTCTCGATGCCCTCTTGCAAGGCGAAGCTTTCTGCATATGAACCATAAAATGTCTTATACTTCAGAAGTTTCACTCAATGGAAATTATAAAGAGAACATTAAGAGCATAGGTATTTGTACTTTCTATTTAAACTGACCACTACACCCAGTTTGCGAGTGCTAGTTATAACTAGCAATGATAAAACAGAAAGAAGGACAGTTCCATATGTTCTTACTTGGATATCTTTTAGATTAAAAGTTTCTAACTTTTTACCTTGTTCATTTGAAAACTGATAATAAGACGATCCTACCTTGCGTTCAACAATGGCTGGTACAAAGACTGGTGCCAATTTTGCACTAAACTTTTTGATTGCACTACTTTGGCAAAAATTTCGAGCTAATACTTTATCACCATCCTTAAAACTTATATTTCTACTACGCAAATTGTATCTAGCTGCATTTCGATCATGTGCCTCGGAAATGTTTTGACGTGCGGCTATCCGCATGGTTTGAAGCGCATCTGGATATCCTATTTTAGTATCCCCCGAAAGTAATTGAAGTCGACGTAGTATCTCATAATCTTTCCCGTTTGATAACATATTTTGCCCAAATGCTAACAGATATGGGGAATATCCCGTACTTTGGTGAACGCTAGATCTAACTTACTAGAACTCCTCAGAATTAAGATCGACTATTGTTCCCTGTTCTTCTACTTCGGATACGACAGGTTCATCTTTTCGCGAAAGCGCGTCTGCTACAACGTTTTGGGTTCCTTTTCTATGGGTTATTCGGAAGGAGAACCCTTATAATTGTATTGCCCAACGAGCCAGACGACCAGACAATTCCTTTTGACTCATAAGCCACTGTAGAGACGCGTGATCAGTAACTACTTCAAAATCCTGACCCTCTACGTACGCCCGAAACTTACGAACTCCTCTTATTACCGCCAAACATTCTAGCTCCGTTACAGACTAGTTTCTTTGAGCCTTCGACAGCTTTTCGGACATAAATCCTACAGGTAGTTCTTCGTTCTCCTCATTGTTTTGCGCTAACACACATCCCAATCCAAAAGTACTTGCGTCGCACAAAAGCAGAAAAGGTTTCGTAAAATTTGGGGTGGATAAAATCGGAGCGGACGTAAGACATCGTTTAAGGAAGTTAAAGGCTTCGTCTGCTGTAGAATTCCATGCATAGTGTTTCGAGTTCTTTAGAAGCTCGGTAAGCGGACAACTGACTGTGGCATAATTATCAACAAAACGATGATACCATCCGGCAAGACCCAGAAAACGCCTAAGTTGCTTTACTGAATTCGGTATTGGAAAATCTTCAATTGCTTTAATCTTGCCCGGATCGGTTTTCAGTTCCAATTATGAACCCGACATACTTAATTTCCTGCATACAAAAATGGGACTTTGCTACGTTAATCGTAAGATTAGCTTTCCGTAAGTGCACCGCTACTTCTCGTAACAACATAAGATGGGATTCAAAATCATCGGACAACACTAAAAGATCGTCTAAATAGACGAAAACACGCGTTCGCAGATGGGCGGGTACCACTTGATCCATAAGCCTACATAGAGTCTGAGCGGCATTCGTTAGCCCAAAAGGAATAACCCTATACTGGTAAAGTGGCCTGTTTGGTATAGTGAACGCAGTGTAAGGTCGTGAAGACTCAGCTAAAGGTATTTGCCAGTAGGCATGCTTCATATCCAGCCCTGTTATGTATTTGGCTGGAGGCAGCCGACTAAGTATCCCATCTATATGGGGCAAGGGATATGCGTCCTTTCGTGTGTATTTGTTAATTTCGCGTGAGTCTAAGCATAACCTGTTTTTATTTCCTTTTTTGACCAATACGCAATTACTGCTCCACGGACTACTTGAAGGTTCTATGACATCTAAGGCTATCATCTTTTCCACTTCCTCAAACATCCATTTCTCTTTGGCCGGTGAGATTGGCCAATGCCTTTGCTTAACTGGAGTCTCTGTATTTATAATCATCGAGTGTTCAATCAGAGATGTACGACCCAGTCCTTCGCGTTCAAATGATGGAAATGTTTTTATGACTGCCCCAAGTTTAACTTTCTGATCTTCAGTTAATAAATGCATTTTTGGATCCTCTTTTCTGGAGGAATCATCTCCTGTATCTAACTCACCCACTGTTTCTTCCTTATTAAGTAACTTAGCTAAAAGACCGAAATTCTGCCAGAAGTCAACTCCTAAATAAACATCTTGTTTTAATTCCGGAATCAAAAAAAATTATATTTCCTTAACTTTATCTTGAAACTTAATTGGGACTAAAAGTTTTGCGATAACTGAACAAGACTCATTGCTAGCTGTTCGTATTTTCCCTGAACATTTGCGGGTTTTCTGATGATGTGCCAAGGTTTTGGCTGCGGCTCCCTCTAAACAACTTACAGTTTCCCCCGAATCCAAAAGTGCTTTAAAAGTTGTACCTTCTATTATAATGTCAGTGTATAAACGGTTGTCGGAACTCAAAATGACTGCTGATATTATTCGGAACCGATCTGCTTTTACTTTTTGCCAGAACTCCCGACTTCTTAATGTAGATCGTTTGGGTTTGATCCGTATATTGAGTAATGGATTATTATATAGTTCTTTTTCATTTTTATCTATTAGTTCGTCTAAAGTTTGAGTTGCGGCTAGACTGACTAATTTTAATGGATAAGAGTGTAACTTAGAAGTTTGGTCTACTTTCGCGACGTTAATATCAAACATCTTAAATGGTTCTACTTTGTCGGATGCGCTGATCGATGCTGGTTCTGCGCATCCTGCTTCCGGTTTCCCGACGGATTGCATTTTGGACACCGAGGCTTGTATACATCTTTAGCACCACATCCGTAACAATGCAATCGCTTTTCCGCCAAACACTCCTTATAACCGTGGCCGACCTGATCATAGTTAAAGCAAGTCACTTTTGTCCAATCCCTTTTTACTATCTGTGCCACGGATTCTTCTTCCTCTTCAGTATCGGTTAGGATCTCGGATACGTGCTGTTTTCCGAACCTGTTTCTAGGTATGGCATTGTTAGTTTCTCTACAAAAATTGTCATGTTTCTTAACTTCTTCACGCAGTTCGCAGCGGTTTTTAAAATATCCACTATTTTATCTTCTGCTACTTCACTGGAAAGACGAGATACTAGGTCTTCAATGGCTGATTGGAAATCGTCAAATGATTCCCCTTCTCTTTGTCGCCTTCTCCTTATCAACTCCCACAAGTCAAAGTCATCTTTCGTATCATCAAATCTTTGTCTAAGGGCTACCGAAAAGGTTTGCCACGAAAAGAGCGGATTCTTCCGATGAAAGTTCCAGAACCAATCACTGGCTTTGGCTGAGAACAACAGATGCAGGTTATCGCATAGTTATCCATAGTCGTTATTTAAAGTTGAAGATGTTAAAGACCTCAACCTGTACAGAAATTCGTCAACGTACATGGAGTCCTTTGATCCATCGAATTTTAAACGCCAACTGGCCAGAATATTTGCAGCCTTCTCTGGTGCCACTGATCTATTCGATGCGCTGCTAAATTGATTTCCTACTCCTTCTGCGTTTCTTTGTGAAGGTTGATTCCTTTGTACTTCACTTTGAGGATCCGGTTGTTGCAGTTGTGTCGGAGTTAAGTCCGTACCTAATGTAAGTCTTCCTAGTTGTGCTCTAAGACTCTCTTCTATAGTCCTTTTTACAAATGAACTAAGTTCTGTTATCATGTCTTTTTGCTGGCTTTTTATAATAGCATGGATAACGTTTGAAGTATTCTCGCTCTCATCTCCTTCTTGAGAGTAAGGTGCTGTACTTGCAACTGAGTTATCTCTTCCGTTTCGAGTCTGTGATCTGGTTCTCGTCGTCCTGCGATCGAAATCTGTACGGTTTTGTCGCGACTTAGCCCCTCGTCCCCTTCCTCGACCACTAGGTCTTTGCTCGGGAGATAGAAATTCAAAATTTTGTTGAGCTGGAGCTAAATTCATATTATCTGGTAGTTCAGCCGCTAGAGTGTTTTCCTCAAAGGTGATCATAGCCGGATTAAATTCGATTTGGCAAATAGTGCATATCCGGCTCGTTTTCAAAAATTCCTGCATGCAACTATCGTGAAAGCGATGTCCACATGGTGTGGTACAATTTAACTGCGTTGTAGTTAATGTCTCTTTACAGATGTCGCAAAATTCGGGGGCAGGTTCCCCCAGATCGCCGCCTACTGCCCCACCTTCTGGGGTGCGTTGTAACGGCATTTTAAATATAAATAAATTTGTTGCGCTTAGAAATTAATTGTCCTAGACTAGCTTTCCTCTAAACTCAAGAATGTTTGTTTTATAATCAAATACAAAAATTCGTCCCTTTTGAGCATGTTTTAGTCAGTAAAATATAAAACAAGAAAGAACGCTATAGTCGAGTGCCTCGACTATCAGATACCCGTTACTCAGCTAAAGGGACCAAAGGGAAATGGAAATAAGCAAGCAGCAAAGCAAGACTGAAATGCGCCACCTACCGGCGGTAGACAGATTTAAGCGTTATGGGCGTTAGGGTGGGCGTGGAAAATTTTTTTTTTGGTCAATCGATAGGTATTGACGAGACCGATACAGTTCAGTTAAAATTTTGTATCTAGCATGAAAATTGTGGGCGCCACAGGCTTGGGCGGTTTGTGGGCGTTAGAGTGGGCGTGGCATACTCGCGTATCAAAATTGCGCTGCGTACAAAGGTTCGGAATCTAAATCTGAAATCCTGATTCTATATCTTTGATAGTTTCCGAGATATCCACGTTCATATTTACGATTTTTTGAAGTTTGGGGGCGGTTTGTGGGCGATAAAGTGGGCGTGGCAAACTTTTTTTTAAGTCAATCGATAGGTATTGATGAGAACAATACATTTCAGTTAAAATTTTTATTCTAGCATCAAAACTGTAGGAGCAACAGTTTTGGGCGGTTTGTGGGCGTAAAAGTGGGCGTGGCACTCTACTGAAACAAACTTGCGCTGCGTAAGAAGATCAGGAATCTGCACGCCAAATCTCAATAGCCTAGCTCTCATAGTTTCCAAGATCTCAGCGTTCATCCGGACAGACAGACGGACAGACGGACAGACGGACAGACGGACAGACGGACAGACGGACATGGCTAGATCGACTCGGCTAGTGATCCTGATCAAGAATATATATACTTTATGGGGTCGGAAACGCTTCCTTCTGCCTGTTACATACTTTCCGACGAATCTAGTATACCCTTTTACTCTACGAGTAACGGGTATAACTACTAGCTGAGAACGAAACACTTCCTTTTGAAATTTAATATACATTTTGTTTGCTTTTATAGAAACTTATCTGGTAGTGGTTAATCTCCAAATAATGAATCTAGCAAATTAAGTATCCAACTGCATTGATTTAATTTCCTTTCACAAACTTTGGTGATATATGGTTTATAGTTTGGACGCCCTATCCTGATACTCCGAATGGATGACGTAAAATCGCAAACAAAAATTGACCTAAATATCTATGTCTACTTTGTCAGCCTTACTGAGTTTGTATCCACTTATACTCTGAATTAATAAAGGTCGGTTAATCCAATTTTGAATTAAACACCGCATATCCGTTAATATCATCCAGAACCTAAAAGGGACAGACTCCGTTTAGCATGACTTATTTGCAAAATACTATTGTTTTTGGGTGGAATTGGAAGAGCTTTATTTGTGGTATCTAAAACCTTAATTTTTCTCCTGGTTTCAAAGGCCTCACGTTCGGGCGCCAATTATGTAATGTGGGTGGTTTCCCTGTGTCAAAAAAAAAGTAAGATGTTATAGGGGAAATAGCTAAAAGCTATTGATCTCGGACGACACAGACGATTGACAGGATTTCGAGAAGTGTACCTTTTGCTGTGCTCAAACTAGCTCGCCGGATTGTCGTGGGGTCTTTCTACTCTCCTATATGCCAATCGATCCCATTAGCATAATATTTTAGGTACACGTATGACTGCGAATTTATGGCTATTAAAAGTTGCGGGATTGGCAAATAAAAAAATAACTGTAATAGGCTAACGACTATAGCCAAGTGGTGTTTCGTTCTTCAGACTGGGAATTAGATGTTAGTTATCCCATTTCTTTACCCTCCCTTCCTTTATCATATTCTATGTTAATATGACCCTTATAAAAGTTCTAGTTTTAATTCATATTAACACTGACCTGCACATACTCTACTCGGGACGAGTAAATAAAGAAATTAGGCGATCATTTTAATATTAAGTGTACATTTTAATAATTCAAATAAGTGTCAAAATAATTCATAGTAATTCTCATAGTTTTCCAATATTGTTTTTAGAGTATATAATTTTATATTTATAAAGAAAGAAAAATAGTTATAGTCTAAGTTATCAAAATTTAGATGAACAAAATAGTTGTACGATAGTATGTATTTAGGATATTAGGATTTCACTTTCCGTATCTTTAGTTAAGAATGGGGCGCAAGTATATATATAATTTAGAGGGTTCAATTCATTGTTTAATTATTCTTACTGTAACTCACTCTTTACTTTTTATATCAATTTCCAAGCGTGACCGTTGAGCTCAAGGATGACGGTGGTTGATGAGTGCTATATTAGGGAATCAAAAAGATTTATAAGTAAAACAAGGCCTAATCTTAACTAGAAATATACTTCATTATTTTGTTTTCATACCCTTATTCACGTACCATTCTCGACACTATATTTAAGTTCAAAATTAACGTAAAGGCTAACAATCTAAATATTATTTATAAAAGAAAAAAATCTCGAACAGCAGTCCATCTCTAGCAGCAACAGTTTTGGAGCAACTGCCTTGCGCATACGGCTTCGATTTTAAAGCCACTCCCGTAGACACATTGGCACAGTTTGAGAGGCGGCGATGTGTTGGCCAAAACTGATTTTAGCGAAGCGTGATTGTCATCCGAGTTCCCTGAAGACGATGAGGAGTGGTACAGGTCACAATTATGGGGTCATTGGAGCACTATTTCTTCTTGTTGGTGGGGTTGCTCTGACGGTTTATGTAATCATGACCACGTGCAGCTTACGACCTTTGATCCGGACATGGATCCGGCGTGAAGAATAAGCCTCTCCGATAGCTTGGGCTCTGCGGTTCCACTAGCCAATAAAACCTGGTCCCTCAAAGGGGCCAGGCGAGTACACGGCCTTAAACGGCATCTCCCGAGTAGGAAAGATCTTTGGTTTTTAATCCCTTTTAGCCGGTAAGGTGATGTGAACGATTATTCGGATTGGAGTATTAAATAATAGATTCCGGGTGACACGAGGTTGCTTTATGTAATGGATTTTGGACAACTTGTGTTCGCACTTGTGTTCGCAATGACTAGATCGACGGTAATGAATTTGCCTTTTGTCGCTTAAAGAAGTTTTGGGCTCGCAACCGAGCTTTTGAGAGTTCGTGCAGAGCTGCCGACACCGAATTACTCAAGCCGGTGCGATAACGGAGGAATCATACGATTTTCTACCTGCTTATTGCTTATCTATCATATATGAGCGTTTTTTCTCGATGCCCTCTTGCAAGGCGAAGCTTTCTGCATATGAACCATAAAATGTCTTATACTTCAGAAGTTTCACTCAATGGAAATTATAAAGAGAACATTAAGAGCATAGGTATTTGTACTTTCTATTTAAACTGACCACTACACCCAGTTTGCGAGTGCTAGTTATAACTAGCAATGAGAAAACAGAAAGAAGGACAGTTCCATATGTTCTTACTTGGATATATTTTAGATTAAAAATTTCTTACTTTTTACCTTGTTCATTTGATAACTGATAATAAGACGATCCTACCTTGCGTTCAACAATGGCTGGTACAAAGACTGGTGCCCATTTTGCACTAAAATTTTTGATTGCACTACTTTGGCAAAAATTTCGAGCTAATACCTTATCACCATCCTTAAAACTTATATTTCTACTACGCAAATTGTATCTAGCTGCATTTCGATCATGTGCCTCGGAAATGTTTTGACGTGCGGCTATCCGCATGGTTTGAAGCGCATCTGGATATCCTATTTTAGTATCCCCCGAAAGTAATTGAAGTTGACGTAGTATCTCATAATCTTTCCGGTTTGATAACATATTTTGCCGAAATGCTAACAGATATGGGGAATATCCCGTACTTTGGTGAACGCTAGATCTTACTTACTAGATAGAAGATCGACTATTGGTCCCTGTTCTTCTACTTCGGATACGACAGGTTCATCTTTTCGCGAAAGCGCGTCTGCTACAACGTTTTGGGTTCCTTTTCTATGGGTTAATTGGAAGGAGAACCCTTGTAATTGTATTGCCCAACGAGCCAGACGACCAGACAATTCCTTTTGACTCATAAGCCACCGTAGAGACGCGTGATCAGTAACTACTTCAAAATCCTGACCCTCTACGTACGCCCGAAACTTACGAACTCCTCTTATTACCGCCAAACATTCTAGCTCCGTTACAGAGTAGTTTCTTTGAGCTACAGGTAGTTCTTCGTTCTCCTCATTGTTTTGCGCTAACACACATCCCAATCCAAAAGTACTTGCGTCGCACAAAAGCAGAAAAGGTTTCGTAAAATTTGGGGTGAATAAAATCGGAGCGGACGTAAGACATCGTTTAAGGGTGTTAAAGGCTTCGTCTGCTGTAGAATTCCATGCATAGTGTTTCGAGTTCTTTAGAAGCTCGGTAAGCGGACAACTGACTGTGGCATAATTATCAACAAAACGACGATACCATCCGGCAAGACCCAGAAAACGCCTAAGTTGCTTTACTGAATTCGGTATTGGAAAATCTTCAATTGCTTTAATCTTGCCCGGATCGGTTTTCAGTTCCAATTATGAACCCGACATACTTAATTTCCTGCATACAAAAATGGGACTTTGCTACGTTAATCGTAAGATTAGCTTTCCGTAAGTGCACCGCTACTTCTCGTAACAACATAAGATGGGATTCAAAATCATCAGATCGTCTAAATAGACGAAAACACGCGTTCGCAGATGGGCGGGTACCACTTGATCCATAAGCCTACATAGAGTCTGAGCGGCATTCGTTAGTCCAAAAGGCATAACCCTATACTGGTAAAGTGGCCTGTTTGGTATAGTGAACGCAGTGTAAGGTCGTGAAGACTCAGCTAAAGGTATTTGCCCTGTTATGTATTTGGCTGTAGGCAGCCGACTAAGTATCCCATCTATATGGGGCAAGGGATATGCGTCCTTTCGTGTGTATTTGTTAATTTCGCGTGAGTCTAAGCATAACCTGTTTTTATTTCCTTTTTTGACCAATACGCAATTACTGCTCCACGGACTACTTGAAGGTTCTATGACATCTAAGGCTATCATCTTTTCCACTTCCTCAAACATCCATTTCTCTTTGGCCGGTGAGATTGGCCAATGCCTTTGCTTAACTGGAGTCTCTGTATTTATAATCATCGAGTGTTCAATCAGAGATGTACGACCCAGTCCTTCGCGTTCAAATGATGGAAATGTTTTTATGACTGCCCCAAGTTGAACTTTCTGATCTTCAGTTAATAAATGCATTTTTGGATCCTCTTTTCTGGAGGAATCATCTCCTGTATCTAACTCACCCACTGTTTCTTCCTTATTAAGTAACTTAGCTAAAAGACCGAAATTCTGCCAGAAGTCAACTCCTAAATAAACATCTTGTTTTAATTCCGGAATCAAAAAAAATTCTATTTCCTTAACTTTACCTTGAAACTTAATTGGGACTAAAAGTTTTGCGATAACTGAACAAGACTCATTGCTAGCTGTTCGTATTTTCCCTGAACATTTGCGGGTTTTCTGATGATGTGCCAAGGTTTTGGCTGCGGCTCCCTCTAAACAACTTACAGTTTCCCCCGAATCCAAAAGCGCTTTAAAAGTTGTACCTTCTATTATAATGTCAGTGTATAAACGGTTGTCGGAACTCAAAATGACTGCTGATATTATTCGGACCCGATCTGCTTTTACTTTTTTCCAGAACTCCCGACTTCTTAATGTAGATCGTTTGGGTTTGATCCGAATATTGAGTAATGGATTATTATATAGTTCTTTTTCATTTTTATCTAATAGTTCGTCTAAAGTTTGAGTTGCGGCTAGACACACTAATTTTTATGGATAAGAGTGTTACTTAGAAGTTTGGTCTACTTTCGCGACGTTAATATCGAACATCTTAAATGGTTCTACTTTGTCGGATGCGCTGATCGATGCTGGTTCTGCGCATCCTGCTTCCGGTTTCCCGACGGATTGCATTTTGGACACCGAGGCTTGTATACATCTTTAGCACCACATCCGTAACAATGCAATCGCTTTTCCGCCAAACACTCCTTATAACCGTGGCCGCCCTGATCACAGTTAAAGCAAGTCACTTTTGTCCAATCCCTTTTTACTATCTGTGCCACGGATTCTTCTTACTCTTCAGTATCGGTTAGGATCTCGGATACGTGCTGTTTTCCGAACCTGTTTCTAGGTATGGCATTGTTAGTTTCTCTACAAAAATTGTCATGTTTCTTAACTTCTTCACGCAGTTCGCAGCGGTTTTTAATTTTTAGGTGAAGAAGCTCTATCTATCTAAGTGAGACTTTAGCATTGGGCTTTAAAATATCCACTATTTTATCTTCTGCTACTTCACTGGAAAGACGAGATACTAGGTCTTCAATGGCTGATTGGAAATCGTCAAATGATTCCCCTTCTCTTTGTCGCCTTCTCCTTATCAACTCCCACAAGTCAAAGTCCTCTTTCGTATCATCGAATCTTTGTCTAAAGGCTACCGAAAAGGTTTGCCACGAAAAGAGCGGATTCTTCCGATGAAAGTTCCAGAACCAATCACTGGCTTTGGCTGAGAACAACAGATGCAGGTTATCGCATAGTAATCCATGGTCGTTATTTAAAGTTGAAGATGTTAAAGACCTCAACCTGTACAGAAATTCGTCAACGTACATGGAGTCCTTTGATCCATCGAATTTTAAACGCCAACTGGCCAGAATATTTGCAGCCTTCTCTGGTGCCACTGATCTATTCGATGCGCTGCTAAATTGATTTCCTACTCCTTCTGCGTTTCTTTGTGAAGGTTGATTCCTTTGTACTTCACTTTGAGGATCCGGTTGTTGCAGTTGTGTCGGAGTTAAGTCCGTACCTAATGTAAGTCTTCCTAGTTGTGCTCTAAGACTCTCTTCTATAGTCCTTTTTACAAATGAACTAAGTTCTGTTATCATGTCTTTTTGCTGGCTTTTTATAATAGCATGGATAACGTTTGAAGTATTCTCGCTCTCATCTCCTTCTTGAGAGTAAGGTGCTGTACTTGCAACTGAGTTATCTCTTCCGTTTCGAGTCTGTGATCTGGTTCTCGTCGTCCTGCGATCGAAATCTGTACGGTTTTGTTGCGACTTAGCCCCTCGTCCCCTTCCTCGACCACTAGGTCTTTGCTCGGGAGATAGAAATTCAAAATTTTGTTGAGCTGGAGCTAAATTCATATTATCTGGTAGTTCAGCCGCTAGAGTGTTTTCCTCAAAGGTGATCATAGCCGGATTAAATTCGATTTGGCAAATAGTGCATATCCGGCTCGTTTTCAAAAATTCCTGCATGCAACTATCGTGAAAGCGATGTCCACATGGTGTGGTACGTCGAAAAGTATCAGGCCCTCAAAGGGGCCAGGCGAGTACACGACCTTAGGCGGCAACTCCCGAGTAGGAAAGATCTTTGGTTTTTAATCCCTTTTAACCGGTAAGGTGATGTGAACGATTATTCAGATTGGAGTATTAAATAATAGATTCCGGTTGCTTTATGTAATGGATTTTGGACAACTTGTGTTCGCACTTGTGTTCGCAATGACTCGATCGACGGTAATAAATTTGTCTCTTGTCGCTTAAAGAAGTTTTGGGCTCGGTTTTGGTTTTTTGGGCAACCGAGCTTTTGAGAGTTCGTGCAGAGCTGCCGACACCGAATTACTCAAGCCGGTGCGATAACAGGATTTTCTACCTGCTTATTGCTAATCTATCATATGAGCGTTTTTTCTCGATGCCCTCTTGCAAGGCGAAGCTTTCTGCATATGAACCATAAAATGTCTTATACTTCAGAAGTTTCACTCAATGGAAATTATAAAGAGAACATTAAGAGCATAGGTATTTGTACTTTCTATTTAAACTGACCACTACAAAACCGCCCAAAACTGTGGCTCCTACAGTTTTGATGCTAGAATAAAAATTTTAAATGAAATGTATTGTTCTCATCAACACATATCGATTGATAAAAAAAGTTTGCCACGCCCTCTTTTACGCCCACAAACCGCCCACAAACTTCTAAAAGTCGTAAATATGAACGTGGATATCTCGGAAACTATCAAGGATAGAGAATTGGGATCTCAGACTTAGATTCCGTAGCCTTGTGCGCAGCGCAAGTTTGTTACGCAAATATGCCACGCCCACTCTAGCGCCCACAAACCGCCCAAGCCTGTGGCGCCCACAATTTTCATGCTAGATACAAAATTTTAACTGAAATGTATTGGTCTCGTCAATACCTATCGATTGACCCAAAAACGCCCATTGAGCCGACCCTAACGCCCATAACGCTTAAATCTGTCTACCGCCGGTAGGTGACGCATTTCAATCTCGCTTTGCTGCTTGCATATCTCCATTTCCCTTTGGTCCCTTTAGCTGAGTAACGGGTATCTGATAGTCGAGGTACTCGACTATAGCGTTCTTCCTTGTTTTTGAATAAGAATGTTGATAAAATATGTAATCAGTTTCGTAATAATTTAACGTAAACTAAATATGCATTTCTTTTCCTATTTGATAATCTTGTACTGACACACGATCATATAGAGAGTCGTTTGGCGTAAAGAACGCTTAGTTTTAAGGTTTTAGTGTTAGGACTTGTAGTATTAAGAACCATGAACCATATTATCGTATTTGCCGTATAAAATGAAATTTAAGATGAATTAATATGTCATCTTTTACCTTAGAGGATGTAGCGCAGCGGTTGTTTTAAGGGTGAAGTCTAATGGGACTTCACAGGTAAGGTGGGTATAGAAGGTGGCCAATAACATCTGGGGCTCCGTCTTCGATAGGTACAGTCTCTCGTTCGAATTTTAGCCGTTGGGTTAAAATCTTTATCGTTACCGTTTCTCTGTCTACTATTGTTAGTTCTGTGACACTCTTGATTCATCTTAACACAAACCGACAGCCATCTCCCTGAGCAGGCCGGTCAAATCGTAGACAGAGGTGTTAGAGTGGACAACGCTTATAGAGTGTGTTCGTTACATGTTAGAGTCGTCCGATTTTTATTAAATTTAATTCGAAATTCTTAAAAATACAAAATATGATATTATCAATAGTATAAGACAATATGTCAAAAAACACCGAAGATATAAATTGTTTCATATTATTTTTCCACCAATTTTTCGATCGTTCCTATTGCAGCTGTATGATATAGTCCTCCGATTTTGATAAAACTAAATTCGAAATTTAGAACTTCTTAAAACATTTTATTTCCAAGCGTAGGAGATTATATGTTAAAAAACACTAAAGATATAATATTTTATAATTTTTTTTACGATTATTCCTATGATACCCATAATACTACCTGCATAAGAAAGAAGACTTTTGGGAAAGTTTCAGCCCGATAGCTATAAAACTGAAAGACTAGCTTGCGTAGAAACGGACGGACAGACGTATAGACACACATGGCTAAATCGACTCGTCTAGTGATGCTGATCAAGAATATATATATATAATATATAACGTCTCCTTTACTGCGTTGCAAACTTCTGACTGAAATCATAATACCATCTGCAAGGGTAAAAAAATGGGAACTGCCTTCTGGTGTATATTTGCTCTTCCAGACTCCTAAAGTTCACGCTATCCTTGTGGAAGCAGTCCCTCCATAATAAAGCAGGGACATGGAACGACCCAACGGCTCCAACTCAGCGTCTTGAAGAATAAATTCTTACGAGGCGAGAGTAGCACCCAAACCCAAGGGTGGTAACCTTTGAAAAGGGGAAGTCATCTGGTCCGCACATGTGCACGGCGTCGGATCAGGCTGCTTTGTAAATAAAGCTTAATAGCCTTATAAATGTTTCGATATGTTCTTATTGCTTTCGTTAGTCTCAGTCGACTTTTTTTCGGTTGCTCGACCCACAGTGTTCTTTAATCCAACTCCTACGCCTAGATCGAGACCAACTAACCAGGTCCCGCAGCTAACGGTGCCGCAGAGTTCACAGTGCTCCAGATCTATCCTGCTAGGCAAGGTCAATATTAATATCTATCATCTGTGCTGCAATTTCCAGCCTCGGGCCTTAACAGACTCAGGATCTGTGACAACTATCATAACCGAACGGCATTTTTACCCAATCAAGTTGCCGTTGCAGGGAAGCTTCCCATCTTGTCGATTCCCCCACATTTTCATCGGTATCATCCCGACTTTCCACTGGCGGATCCGAAGTTTTTTGAAATCTCTCAAGTAGCACTTCTGACCGGGGTCGGAATTCTGCCTTCCGTACTCCTATGCAGTACCCGAGAAAAAATTTGTTGTTCTCTCTTTTCGTTGAAGAGACTATTTTTGAAAGCGTTTTTACAGGACCAGTGCCTGCGGCAAGACAAAATACGATTTCCGCATTTTTCACCCAAATTTACCGCCCTAGACAAACTGTTCACTGCTCACAGACGAAAGCGCCAGGTATGTCGTAAGCCTTTCGTTTCGTGATTCTGAACACGTGGCGTTTGCCCTTGGATACTACAGATCCTTCGCATTAGCTCAATTCTTTAGAAGCGGGCCACGATTAAAAAGGGGCAGTCAGCTGAAAGCTAAGTACGACTTGGTGATGCAAGAATATCACGATCTCATATCACGATATGGCCGAAAAGTCCGACCACTAAGCTTCGCGTGGTATTTAATGCCTCCAGCCCTTCACAGAACGGGGTCCATCCATTACAGTCCAATGTATCAGCAGACCAATGCAAGGATACAGATGTTTAGTTAAAGACTGTCACCTTTGGAGTAAATTTTGCGACATTCCTGGCGATTCGGGTTCTGCAACAGCTGATGACTGACACCATCAAATAATGAGCAATGTTTTTCTCAGTTGCATCATGTATCAGATCCACGTCCGCACTCTTACGAAATCTGAACACTTAGATGTTGCCCGATCAACAGCCGGAGCACAAGTGACCGGTATGGAGATGTGGCTCTGCTTATATAGGCCCCAGTTAGTGGTAAGTGTGACCAGATCAGGCGACGGGACTGTCCCATCAGTAATCGTGTACTCAGGATTGAGATCGATTGTCGTGAGCCCGCGTATTTAAAATAGAAACCATTTGTATGTTTATGTTTTGTCACAAGATGCATTTTAATTCCCTTTCTTGCAAAGTCAATCATCATATCTCTCAAATAACTTTCAACCGTTCTTCATTTTGCGGTCTACTCACTAACACAACGAAAAAAAACGATGCACACGTGATCTTGCTCTGAACAGAACTTTTCGTGTTACTTCCTTTTTGGTTTTCGGTTGACTGTTCTCAGTTGCGTGGTTCTTGTTATGCTCATTCAACAACAACTTCGAGATAGCGACCCGACTGAACGCTCGCACATTGAGAGTCAGCAGATGAGCGAAAAAAAGATAGGCTCATCGAAAACGGTTTTTTGAATTTATTGCTTATTTGTTTTGGGCTTAAGTGCCTTTTTAACCATGCTTAGCAGCAACTGTAAGATATTTATTAGGTCTACGCATTATATATATTATTTATTCAGTGTTAAGCTTAACAACAGCTTAACGACCCATTTTTCACAGCAAGTAAAACAATCCGAGGGCACAGAATCCACAAAAGCAAGTGTTGTTTACAAGCAGACGGATCATTTGCATATACACGCAAACAAATGGAAAAGACTTTTATTTTCTTCGCGTAGAGCATTACTCACAGCCAAGTCGCGGGTTGCGCCAGTGAAAACCGTGTCGCTTTCAAGGCTAGAGCTCTGCTGTTGGTGCTAGCCGAAATGGCCGAAGTTATCCTACCTAGTATGCCAGTGCTGACCTCGGAGTTCCATTGCTGTACCGACTCCAGTAAGCCAAGTCGGCTTGCCAGTGTAACACATTTGTTGCCAACAGGGTAACGAAGATCACCACAGGGGCAGCCAATTGCTCAGACGTTCAATCCGAACACAATCCAGCAGATAAGTCTAGTCGGGAAGCCCCCCTTCAGGACATGATCGATAACACTCTTTGGTGGCACGGACCATCCAGGGTACCTACTTACTTAGCATCTAGTAAGAGAAGCGCAAAGTCAGAGCTCACGCGGCTTCTGTTCGACTGGCAAGTTTTCTAATTCTCTAGATTGCTACCGCGGCCCTAATTACTTTGCCACTAGCGTACGCTAGATGTTCTTTGAAGGACAACCGGCGGTCAATCATGACACCCAAGTGTTTTAGGCTTTGGCGAGATGTAATTGTGGCTCCTCCAATTTTGACAGTAGATGCCTCCGTTTTCATTCTGCTACTAATCAGAGCTGCGTCAGTCTTGTGCGTTGCCAAGGCAAGTCGTGCCCCTTCAGGCATCATGTTCCTAAGGATCCCATTTGTACAATGGCATTCCATAACAATTAACCTAGAACTACCACACTGACTCTGTGGATTGCTTGCCCAAAGACCGTTTCATACAGAAGTACCCGGTCTTTGAAATAACTCGATACTACTCTCTGTATTTAAATTGAAACATTTCGGTTACTCAATGCATTGAATGTGTGGTGTTAGCTGGCGGAGTTGAATGCGTTTCTAACATCCAACGTTGTCGCTATGCAGTAGTGCTTAGTGCCGTATAACCACCTTTTTCTCCTCAATGACCTTGTCTGCGATTTTGCACAGTTTGCTGACGGCAATCGATTATAGATAGACCTTTCCGAAAGCCATACTGCATCCATGAGAGACCCTTGATTTCGGCAAGGGCACCTTCGAGCCGTGAGTGGATTATTCTTTCGAGAATTTTATTCATATTATCAAGCATGAAGATGAGCCTATATGAAAAAGGCTCCTCCTCTGGCTTGTTCTTTTTGAAACCAGTACCAGCCGCTGCGTTTGCCAGCGATTAGGGAGCACACCCTCTGTTAGGCATGTGTTAGCTGTTAGCTGCGAAACTCTTGAGTAGCGCTTGTCGCTTCGCATTTGTCCGGGGAGATCCCCAATTCGTGACTCAAGCATTTAAGTCCCCGGCAATTAAGACCGCGTCTTCCACAATCTGTTCTTGTACAGATATCGCTTCCTGGAGGCTAAGGCTTGGCGGCAGGTTACAGCTATATAAGACTATACCATTCACTCGGACCCTAGTGAAGCAATTCCCGTTTTTTTTTTGCTAATTCGAAGTATTGGATTAACGCAGCTCCATATACCAGATTTTTTGCTAGTATTTGCTAGCCATTCTTCGGAATTTGTATACCCGTTACTCGTAGAGTAAAAAGGGTTACTAGATTCGTCAAAAAGTATGTAACAGGTAGAAGAAAGCATTTCCGACACTATAACGTACTCATATTCTTGATCAGGATCACTAGCCGAGTCAATCTTGCCATGTCCGTCTGTCCGTCTGTCTAGCTGGAAGTTCGGGATTTGGCATGTAAGTTCGTGAGCCTTTTGCGCAGCGCAAGTTTGATTCAGCAGGGTGCCAAGCCCGCTCTAACGCCGACAAACCACCCAAAACTGTGGCGTTCACAGTTTTCATACTAGAAACAAAATCAAAATAAAAGTCTTTTGCTCTCATCAATTCCTATCGATTGACCCAAAAAACCGTTTGCCAGGCCCACTCTAACGCGCAATTGAATGCCCAAAAACTTCCGGATATCTCGGAAACTATTCCGTAGCTTTGTAACGCCCACAAACCGCACAAAACCGGTGGCGCACAAAATTTTCATGCTAGGAAAAAACTGTTAACTGAAATGTATTAGCCAATTGTACTGACACAAAAAAGTTTGCCACGCCCACAAGCCGCCCAAAGCTGTGCCGCCTACAGTTTTCATGCTAATAAAATTTTAACAGAAATGTATGTGTCTCGTCAATACATATCGATTGACCCAACAAAAGTTTGCCATTGCCATTCTAACGTCCATAACGCTTAAATCTGTCTGCCGCCCACATAACCATGTACACCCATCCCTCGCTTTGCGTCGGGGATACATTCCAAAAAAATACGACGCAAATTGAAACGACGCAAAGTGAATTAGGATTTTCTATAGCAAACCATGAGGTTACAAAAATACTACTTTTTAAATCGATTTAGCGTCGCTTGTGACCGGTTGTGTTTATCTTGTGCTCTGTGATTTTTGTCAATTTGTCATTAATATCTGTGATACTGGTGCCTTGTTTTGTGACTTAGTCCTTCATAACCAGCCGTGCTTGTGTTTTAAATCGTCTGTTGATGTTTAATTGTCTATCTTATTGTAGAAATTTGAACAAAACCAAACTCTGTGTTTAGCCCGTGCATTTTGTTATTGTAACTTCTGTACGCTGTGGTGCTTTGGTTTCAATAGCTTTTGTTGTTGTTTCCCATAACCTTCTTGTAATCTCTCTCCCGTTTCTTGTCGTCTAAACTGTTGTCGTATATATTTTGTTTGTGTTTCGCAAGCCACGCTCAGTCGACAGCCACTTGTTGTGTGAAACTCCTTGTGTTGGAAATGTTAATAATCTTTATCCATTTATTGAGAACACATCCTTTTGAGTAGTTTTATTATATTCTTCATTTATTTGGTTTGCATGATTGGGGCAGCGTTAATGCCGCTTCCAACGTCAAGTTGTTTCTGATTTTACAATTTGCCTTAGGATCTAAGTAAGCCTAATTCTCGTTGCTGCGCTGCTTACAGTTGGGCGGCAGAGAGATGGCTATGTATATCTTATGTATATAAAGTGTATTTAATTATGCTCTCTTTGGCTGGAGCGCGAGGGCATGTGTATGTACTTGAGTTTGGCTGAGCGGCCGGCGTGTGCAACAGAATGCTGACACTTGCACTTTCTTTAAGCGCGCCGATCGACTCATGTTTCGGCCACTTAGGGCTTTTGACCGAGCCTTTTGTTTATAAAAACAATGCAACAAAGTGTTACAGTGTGTTTGTTTCAAGTACTCTTGGTACAGTAGATATTCGATATAAGTGCATACTACATCTCCCTTCTTTTGAAAAATAACGTAATATTATGAAGTTATTTTGTTAATATATTTTACTTAAAGGAATATTTATTTTTTTTTGTTTTTAATCTTTTTTTTTTTTAAATTTCTTATTTATTTTTTTTTTAAAGAGAATGGAATTGGGAATAATATACGTATTAAAAGAAGAAGTATTTTTAAACATGCTATTTCTAAACATGGTTACACTCATAAGTATTTCTAAACATGGCCAAGCTAAATGCAATTATGAAATAAACATTTTTAATCTATCTTTATGTACTATTTGTTTTTTATTTTTTTTATTTATTATAGTTATGTTATCTCTATCTCCTATTTGTTCTACCCTATAAGGACCTGTATATTTTGAATCTAACTTATGTCCTGTTTCATTTTTCAATAAAACCTGATCTCCTATTTTTAAATCGAAATCTAAACTAGTTTTGTCGTAACTAATTTTCTGTTTTAGCTTATGAGATTCTAGCATTAGTCTAGCTCTCTTAATTGCCTGTTCTAATCTAAATTTGGATTCCTTAGCATAATCTTCTATATTATAAAGGGGTTTTATTTTATCTATGCTATTAAAGTGTTTTGGTAGATTTGAAGTTTTACCGAAAACTAGCTCATATGGACAATAGTCATGTACCATAGATGGGGTTGTATTAAAACAATATACGAAGTATCGTAGCCATACATCCCAATCTGTTTTGTCAACTGAGATGTATGAACGAATGAACTCATTTAGTGTTCTGTGGCTTCGCTCCACGGTACCTACAGTCTGGTGGTGGTGTGCAGTTGAAGTTATGTTTTTAATATGTAAGTATTTACATAGATCTTCAATAATTGAATTTTTATATTCTGTTCCCATGTCCGTAATGAACGTCTTCATTGGACCGTACTTTAGAATAAAATCTTCAAATATAGCTTTTGCTACTGTATTTGCACTTTTATTTGGTATAGGTATAGCTACTAGGTATTTGGTTAAATCGCAGATGAGTGTTACTGCGTATTCGTTTCCATTATTCGATTTTGGAAGTGGACCAATAGTATCTACAATTACTCTATCAAAAGCTCGTTGTGGAGTTTCGGTTATAGTTAGTGGGGTCTTAGTATGTTTAGTCGTTTTCGACTTTTGGCATTTAGGACATTTCTTTATGTACTCTTTTATGTCTTTGGACATATTTTTCCAGTAATAGTGTCTCTGGACCTTGGCCAAGGTTTTTGTAATGCCTGTATGACCACCTTGTATTGGATCATCATGGAATGTAGACAATATAGCTTCTTTTTCTTTATTATGTTTTATTACGGTCACCGGGTTGAGTAGCGCTACTCTCAATGATTTCAATATTTTATTGCCCATAATTTTAAAATTATCAATTGAAACAAGTTCAAAGATATTTTCCCACGGTGCCACTTTGAGTTGGCTGACTTTGTGAATACCGGCCTGCTTTTCAAGCCTTTGAAAGAATTGACCTAAGTCAATGGTTCCATTAGTATACAAATCGCTTACATCATAACTTGCTGTAATTTTCTTTCCGTGCTCAAATAAACACATTTTATTATTTACATGCAAGGTCACTACTTTACGTACTTCATCATTGTTTATGACTTCATATACGTTGGGCTTTGAAGCTTTTTCTATAGGTTGCTTATGCAATTCTATTTGATCTTTTCCTGCGCAGGATTTCTGTCTACTTTGGTTTCTGGTAGTGACTTTCAGAATTTTATTACTTGTTTGTATATTTGTTAGGTCTGTGATGGTTATTCTGGAGAGCGCATCGGCTACATAGTTGTCTTTACCCTTTAGATACTCTACCGTAAAATTATATTCCTCTAATTCAAGTCTCATTCGTGTTAGTTTGGAACTTGGATTTACCATTGAAAATAAGTATGTCAGTGCTCTATGGTCTGTTTTGACAGTGAAGTGTCTACCATAAATATATGGTCTGAAGTGTGTTATTGCCCAATGAATGGCTGCTAATTCTTGTTCTGTGGTGCTCTTGTTGCTTTCACCTTTCGTAAAGGATCTTGATGCGTATGCCACTGGAAGCTGTAGTCCATTTTTGTTTTGAGTTAGGACTGCTCCACAAGCGTATTTGCTAGCATCTGTGATTATGCAAAATTCTTTGCTAAAATCTGAATATTGCAACAGAGTAGGATTTATTAATGCTGATTTAAGATGTTCGAAGGCGTTTTGACATTGTGTTGTCCATTCGAATTTTACATCTTTCTTACATAATCTTGTTATGTGACGGGAAAATTCAGCAAAATTCTTTATAAAACGTCGGTAATAATTGCAAAATGCAACGAATCTTCTAGCGCCGTCCGCATCATGTGGGACTGGATAATTTTGAATGACGTCGTATTTCTTGTCGTCGGGCAAGATTCCTTTATCTGTGCATTTATGTCCTAGGAAAGTGACTTCATGCATGAAAAATGAACATTTTTCAGGATGTAACTTCAGGTTGTGTTTCCTACATTTCTCGAAAACATCAGTTAAGTTCTTGAGCATATGTTTTTCGGAACAACCTATGACTATTAAGTCATCCATATAAAGAAATGCTTGCGAAGGTTCTAATCCAGAGAAAGCTATAGTCATCATTCTTTGAAAAGAGTTTGGCGCTATTTTTAAACCGAATGGTAATCGCGTAAAACGGTACGAACCATTGTTTGTTGAAAAAGATGTTATATCCCGTGAACTTTTTTCCAGTTCAATTTGATGGAAACCTGACATTAAGTCAAGGTATGAGAAGTATTTTGCTCTACCTAGTTGATCTAAAATATCATCGATTCTAGGCAGTGGAAATTTATCAGACAAGAGTTTTTTATTAATTTGACGATAGTCAATTACTAATCGCCATTTTTTATTTTCCGTATTTGGAAGTGACTTTTTTGGTACTAACAGAAGTGGGCTATTATAAGGTGATACAGAGGGTTCCACTATTTCATCATTGATGAGTTTTTGGACTTGTTTTTGAATTTCGTCTTGTTGACTATGAGGATTTCTATAATTTTTTATATATACGGGTTCATCATCAATTAATCTCAGCTTTTGTTTATAAAAACAAGGAAGAACGCTATAGTCGAGTACCTCGACTATCAGATACCCGTTACTCAGCTAAAGGGACCAAAGGTAAATGGAGATATGCAAGCAGCAAAGCGAGATTTAAATGCGCCACCTACCGGCGGAAGACAGATTTAAGCATTGTGGGCGTTAGGGTAGGCGTGGCAAATTTTTTTTTGGATCAATCGATAGGTATTGACGAGACCAATACATTTCAGTTAAAATTTTTTATCGAGCATAAAAATTTTGAGCGCCACAGGCTTGGGCGGTTTGTGGTCGGTAGAGTGGGCGTGGCATATTCGCATAACAAACCTGCGCTGCGTACAAAGCTACGGAATCTAAATCTGAAATCCCAATACTCTATCTTTGATAGTTTCCGAGATATCCGCGTTCATATTTACGATTTTTTGAAGTTTGTGGGCGGTTTGTGGGCGTCCAAGTGGGCGTGGCAAACTTTTTTTGAGCCAATCGATAGGTATTGCTAAGAACAATTCATTTCAGTTTAAATTTTTACTCTAGCATCAAAACTGTAGAAGCCACAGTTTTGGGCGGTTTGTGGGCGTTAGAGTGGGCGTGGCACTCTACTGAAACAAACTTGCGCTGCGTAAGAAGCTCAGGAATCTGCTCGCCAAATCTCAATAGCCTAGCTCTCATAGTTTCCAAGATCTCAGCGTTCATCCGGACAGACAGACGGACAGACGGACAGACGGACAGACGGACAGACGGACAGACGGACAGACGGACATGGCTAGATCGACTCGGCTAGTGATCCTGATCAAGAATATATATACTTTATGGGGTCGGAAACGCTTCCTTCTGCCTGTTACATACTTTCCGACGAATCTAGTATACCCTTTTACTCTACGAGTAACGGGTATAATTATTGGTAGTGATCGATTCGGTTTCTAGTCCGAACACATCACTATACTGGGTGCATAATGCTGTAAGTTGTTTATTGAATTGAGGCGGGAAGTATTTTGTAAGTTGGGATAATACAATTTTTTGTCTGTCTTCTAAGTTCGTTTTTACTATGTCGTAGTTTGAAAGTGGTTCATGATGAATGTTTTTGATATAGACTACTTGATCTGTGTTTGTAGTATTTAGTAATCTTATATATGCATTTTGGACTGTTGCTATGGTATTTGCGATATAGATACCATGCTGAATTTCTTGATTCGGAATTAATACACTGTCTTCTTCTGAATTTATTTCGATTTTCCGGACGACTTGGGATTTTGCTGGCAGAATTAGGGAGTTGTTGCCAGAACTGTATGCTATTGGAACATAAGTTGGATATTTTAGGTTATTTGGTCTTATTATAAGCCAGTCTTCAGACGGCTTGAAGTCTAATTGACAGTTGTATCTTTTAATAAAATCGATTCCTAGTATTCCATCACATGGAATAGCGAATTGCATATTTACGATATGGAAATCATGTTGAATTATGTACTTAGAAGTTTGAATTTCAATAGAAGTTAAGCCTTTAGATTTTGTAACTTCCTGACTTATACCCTGTATGTTTATGATGTGATTATCTTGAATGTTTTGAAAATTATCAGAATTTTCCTTCAATAAGGATATTTCCGCACCTGTGTCTAGTAAGAGAACTAATTCTTTTCCTGTTGCTACGTTCGTGAAAGTGACAAATGTATTTTGACTGAGATTTAAAGTGTGAATTTTGATGTTGCTTACTGTCGTGTATCTAAAGGTGTTTGGTAGTTTCCCGAATTTGTTTGCGCCACTCTAACATTGTTATTGTGGTTGTTGTTTCCCCCACGGCTGTTTCCGC
The DNA here is from genome assembly GCF_014743375.2 of Drosophila subpulchrella. Classification (NCBI taxonomy): domain Eukaryota; kingdom Metazoa; phylum Arthropoda; class Insecta; order Diptera; family Drosophilidae; genus Drosophila; species Drosophila subpulchrella. The sequence continues at coordinate 151,912 of NW_023665709.1, read as the reverse complement.
CGCTGGTGTTTCCACCACGGTTGTTATTTCTGTTATAATTGTTATTTTGGTTATTTCTGTTATAGCCATTGTTTTGATTATATCCGTTATTCTGATAATATCTGGTATTGTTATAATTACCTCGATTATTACCTCGATTATTACCTCGTCCGCGATTTCCACCGCACTGCGGGTAATTTTTGTAATATAGGACAGTGTTTGGCTGTCCGGCTGCTTCTGTGCAACTGCTTACAAATTTGGATATGGCTTCATTCATTGTATTGAAGGTACCGGCTTGCATTATAGTTTTTACCTTATCTATTTGGCAATTTTTAGTCATTGCTTTCACTGCATGCCGAGTGGAATAACGTCTGGCTAACTCTAGGGATAAGCCATCTGTTATAAATGCACCTTCTAAGGATTTCGTCATCTGCTCAACCTCTTGTGTGTACTGGTTGGCAGTTTTATTGCGTTGTTGTAGGCTCATCAGTTTTGCTGACAACACTTCTACAGTTTCGCCTTTGACGTTGTTTTTTAATCCGGAAATGACTTCAGCTATTGTTGTTTCATCTCCGATTAGATTTCTGGCGACACCTTTTAGCTTTGTTTTTATAATTGAAACTGCTAATTGTTCGTGTTCGCCTTTTATTGATTCTATTATTTCTAATGCATCCATAAAACTTGTTAAGTTTTCAGATTTACCATCGAAAACTGGTATAAGCTTGGATGCTGTGTTAATGAAATCAATATTAGATTGTGCCGTTGTGATATTGTTTCTAATTTTATTTTCTATTATGGAATTATCATCAGAATCTGTAGAATTATCCAGATCTGACATTAAAACAGCTGGAATAGTAAGATTATTTAAATCTTGCTCTTCTATTTTAGGATTGGTTTCTGTAAGGGGTTCTTATTCTATTTGGTCACTGTCAGTTTGTTTTGTTGATTCCGATTCATCACCAGTTTCAACTGCTAGGGAGGTGTTAAGTATAGTTGGTACCGATATGTCCAACTTAAACTTTTGTTTAATTGATATTAAATTATATCGTAGTCTGATCAAAAATTTTGATACTTGGGACCAATGATCTTGATTTAATTTTTCCTTCTGGCCATATATTAGTATTCGTGCTTCATTAAAGCATTTTACTAGAATTTCCACATGTTTTTTAATGGTATTCTTTTGAATTGGCCTGTTTTGAGTAAGTGACTTATATGATTTGTCAAAGTCAACTTTTATGTTATTTAGCTGCTTATATAATTCATTCCATTCCATTATATTGTGGAGATGAATTATTTCTTGAAGACCATCATTACTATTGTTTTACCTAGTATTGGGTGTTCGTCTACTACTGATCTAACCTGTACCCCTGGGATGGTTGATAGGACAATTGCCTTTTGGGTGCTTGTGCAATGAATTAGTGGAGAGGCATCTAAATTAAATGTTTCAATATATAAGTTTTCTAACTCGTAAATGCTTACTGAAGTTGGTGCAACTAATTGCAGAATTCTTTCACTAAAATAGATGTCCCTATCATATGTGTTTGCAATTGCTTTTAGCGTAGCCATTTTTAATTAATTTGTTTTTATTTATTTATTTGTATTTTATTCCATTTTCTTTAACTTTTTAAAATGTCAATACAGCAATATTTTTATAATAATGTTGTTTGTGCCAAAATGTTTAAATTTTGTCCAGATCATTTGCCTGGCTCATATATTTTTTTTTTAGACATTTATTGTGCAATTTATAAAGTTTATAGAAACAGTTTGCGCACATTATTACAACAATTATTATAAGCAATGTATGAATTAATTCTAAGTCTATGGGGTTTGATTCTACCTTATTAATAACATTTGCAGTGGAATCCACTGTTTTTGTATCTATTAAACCCATCTTTGGGGTTGGTATTCTTAATATATATCTTGGTCTGTCAAATTCTTTTGATTTTTGAATCAATTCGTAAATGTTGTTAATGTTATTCATAAACAACTAGTTTAATATTATTAATTTTGATTTTACTTTTTTTGTTTTTGACCAATTATTATCATATTTTACATATAATTTCCTGCCTATTTTGTGTATGGTTTTCAGGCCATACTCTAATCGGGCAACTTTTATGTCGCTCAATTTTTACAATTGTTTTTATAAAATAAATGAAAAAATATGCATCGCAGTGCAATTAAAAAAATTTTTGCAACGCAGTTCAAAGATAAAAAAATTATGCGCTCTTGGTAGCGCTGTCGGTTCACACTTCCTTGGTACCGGTGCTGGCTGCACAGGTGTACTTCATGGTGGGGCACCGGTGCTGGCTACACAGGTGTACTCGCAGAACGGGGAGCACAGTGGTCCCTCGCAGTCATCTGGGCACGTCTTCTTTAGTTTTGGGATGGCAACTTTTCCTGGAGGAGGCAATGTGTTTTTATTTTTTGAAATATTTTGGATTACAGGGTAGGTGGATGTGGCTGTAGCTGTGGTCTGATTTTTTCGTTCTGATAGCAAATTTTTTAGGTATTCGACTTCGGCATGTATTTTTACCGAGTCGTTCCACTGTATTGCTTTGCCGCTGTTGAGCAGCTTCAGTAGATGAGCCTTTCTGGCTTATAATCTTTTGACCACGCCACTTCTTTTGGCACACATCACACTCTACTCACTGCGTTTCTTCTCTTGTTCTTGTTGTTGCTGCCGTTTTTGCTGCTGTTGATTGCTGCTGTCGCCTTGGTTGCTGTTTTATTTTTCGAAGTCCCGATCCATGTCCAGATCCAGGTCCAGATCCTTTAGGACCAAAGTCACGGTCGCCATGTTGTGTGAAACTCCTTGTGTTGGAAATGTTAATAATCTTTATCCATTTATTGAGAACACATCCTTTTGAGTAGTTTTATTATATTCTTTATTTATTTGGTTTGCATGATTGGGGCAGCGTTAATGCCGCTTCCAACGTCAAGTTGTTTCTGATTTTACAATTTGCCTTAGGATCTAAGTAAGCCTAATTCTCGTTGCTGCGCTGCTTACAGTTGGGCGGCAGAGAGATGGCTATGTATATCTTATGTATATAAAGTGTATTAAATTATGCTCTCTTTGGCTGGAGCGCGAGGGCATGTGTATGTACTTGAGTTTGGCTGAGCGGCTGGCGTGTGCAACAGAATGCTGACACTTGCACTTTCTTTAAGCGCGCCGATCGACTCATGTTTCGGCCACTTAGGGTTTTTGACCGAGCCTTTTGTTTATAAAAACAATGCAACAAAGTGTTACAGTGTGTTTGTTTCAAGTACTCTTGGTACAGTAGATATTCGATATAAGTGCATACTACACACTCTGTTGCGCTCTCTCGCTCTCGAAGTCTCTACGCGCTCTTATACTTTTGTGTTCTTGTGTGTCTACATTTTTATTTGTTTGATCCCAGTGTCAAATTAAGTGAGGTATTTATAATTCTTTTGATTCTTTGGTTTTATTAATAACTTTTTTTCTTAAATTAAAAATGGCTCTTTTTTGTAGCAAAAAAGATTGTCAGTTTGGATCGTCACCTAATGACGTTTTTATTTACTGTCGTCTCTGCAACATAGTCATACACCCAAAATGTACTGGACTTGTTGGCAGAGTAAAAGATTATATTGATCTGCGTGTTGGTTTTTCGTGGACTTGTGCCTCATGCGTGGAAATAGATCGTGATTTGGATGGCTATGTTGCGCTGACCAGTGATCGTTTTATGAAACTGTTCGATAAACTCATGAGCGTAGTTGGTGATTTTAAAGAGTTTAACCTAAACGCAAGAAGACTGCTCCTTCAAAATCTCTTCAAGTAAAGGCATCAGTTCCAAATCCCAACTTAGCTTCTAATATTTTGACCCGATCGGTAACGGCAGCAATGTCGGCATCCACTGGGGCTGGGGGACCTAAAGCTTCTCTGACAGTAGTACCCATAGGTACCAAAAGCTCTGGAGTCCCTGTTTCTGCTAGTCAGCCTACCGTTTCAAACCTTACGCAGCTTTCTGTGCCTACGGTGGAAGTTAGCTCTATAGGAGTCCCTAGTCTCGATAATCAGACGAACGATGTTCAGATTGCTGGTGGTGGAAGAAAGAGCCTCTAAAGGTTTTTGGCTTAATGATGAATTGGTCATTAAAGAATTTGTTCCAAACAGACGGAGAACTAATAATAGGCCTTCCACGACAGTACCTGCGCCAAAAAACTGAGCAGTTTATTTTTGGCCTATCAAAATGTGAGGGGACTTAATATGAAGCTACCTAAGCTTTATGCTGACTCCTCTGCCTTTTCGGAAGACATTCTGGCCTTTACTGAGACTTGGCTGAAACCGGAGATATCAGACTCTGAAGTTCTGTACAAAAATTTTAGTACGTATAGAACTGATCGCTCTCCTCGTAGGGGGGGTGGGGTGCTGGTTGCCGTTACCTCTACTTTAACATCGGAAAGAAAGTATATCCTTTCCGATGAATCCTTTCCCAATGAAATAGAATTCGTTGGTGTTAAAGTTTCTTTGAAATCTTTTTCTATTTATGTAACTTGTTCTTATATTCCACCTGGATCCGACTTAACAATTTATAAGCAACATTTGTCTGCAATAAAAACTGTTTTATCTCATCTTTCCGAAAGGGATCTTTTGATTGTTTTGGGTGATTTCAATCTCCCTGACATTTCTTGGTCCCTTTCCACTGACTCACTTGTCTCTACCCCCTTATCTGACCATGAATTCGTTGACGGTCTGTTAGAATTATCATTACAGCAAGTTAGCTTTATACGTAATTCTCTAAACAGACAATTAGATCTTGTATTTGCTTTAGATCCGTCTGAATTCACGGTATCTAGAATTGACCCACTAGTTATGCCAGAAGACCGGTATCATCCCACATTAGAACTTACAATTTGTCTTCCCTGCGTTGACACCCTCTCTCCTTCTCTTTCACCAACTAAAAGTAGATGCTTTCGTAAATGTGACTTTAGTAAACTAAATACCTTGATTTCACAATATAACTGGACAAATTTATATAATTGCTTGGATATTGAAAGTGCTACGGAACTATTTTAGAGTTTAGGACACTCTCTTTCTTCTGTGAATGTGTTCCTGATAGTTTTGCTCCTAAGTTAGACAGGCCTCCTTGGTTTACCAATCAGTTGCAAAGACTTAGAAACCTAAAAACAAACTTCTATAAAAAGTACAAAAAGTCGGGTAGGCCATCCGATTTTTCAAGATATGTGGTGGCTCGTACTAATTTTAATGTACTTAACAGTCATTGCTATTCCATGTATTTGAACCGATGTAAATTTGAATTTTCAAAGGATCCAAGGCAGTTTTATAACTTTGTCAATGCTAAGCGAAAGTCTTCAGCCTTGCCATCATCTGTACAATTAAACTCTATTGAGGCATCTACGGATCCCGAAATTGCAGATTTATTTGCTGAATTCTTCCAATCTACCTATAGTTCTGTTTCTTGGTCTAATTCTAGCTACCCTAATCACTTAAACAGGGCAAATTGTATTTTTATACCCGTTACTCGTAGAGTAAAAGGGTATACTAGATTCGTCGGAAAGTATGTAACAGGCAGAAGGAAGCGTTTCCGACCCCATAAAGTATATATATTCTTGATCAGGATCACTAGCCGAGTCGATCTAGCCATGTCCGTCTGTCCGTCTGTCCGTCTGTCCGTCTGTCCGTCTGTCTGTCTGTCTGTCTGTCCGGATGAACGCTGAGATCTCGGAAACTATGAGAGCTAGGCTATTGAGACTTGGTGTGCAGATTCCTGAGCTTCTTACGCAGCGCAAGTTTGTTTCAGTAGAGTGCCACGCCCACTCTAACGCGCACAAACAAAATTTGCGACGCCCACTCTAACGCCCATAACGCTTAAATCTGTCTACCGCCGATAGGTGGCGCATTTCAATCTCGCTTTGCTGCTTGCATATCTCCATTTCCCTTTGGACCTTTTATCTGAGTAACGGGTATCTAATAGTCGAGGTACTCGACTATAGCGTTCTTCCTTGTTTCTCCTGTAATCACCGAAAGTTCTCTCTTAAGTGATTTAGAAACTATAACGCCAACCTATTCTCCGGGGCTAGATGGACTCCCTGGGTGTGTTCTTAAGTTTTGTGCCCGAACTATTTGTAAACCCAATCTTAAACTTTTTAATTTGTCTATTTCATCATCTGTTTTTCCTACTATCTGGAAAGATTCTTTTATTATTCCACTCCACAAAAAGGGTGCGAAGGTTAATGTTCAGAACTATAGAGGAATCTCCAAATTGTCTGCAATTCCTAAAATATTTGAACGCTTTATTACCTCTCAGTTGCAACATTTGTGCTACTCTTTATTATCGCCGTGTCAACATGATTTTGTTAAGCGAAGATCGACCACCACTTACCTGCTCGAATTGACATCTTTTGTAATAGATGGGTTTAACGAAAAATTGCAGACAGACGTTATATATACAGATTTTAGTAAAGCCTTTGACTCTGTAAACCACTCTCTTCTTTTATTCAAATTAGATCAGCTTGGGTTTCCGAATAATCTGTTAACTTGGATTTCAAGTTTTTGGATGGTAGATCTCAGAGGGTTTTATTCAAAAGCGCTGTTTCCAAGATGATCAACGTGACATCTGGAGTGCCTCAGGGCAGTCATTTAGGCCCTTTGCTGTTTACTCTGTTTATAAATGATCTTCCCTCTATAGTAACTCACTCTCGTGTACTAATGTATGCTGATGATGTTAAGCTTTGTTTTTCATATAATAATATTGAGTCTGGTTTCTGCTTGCAGTCAGACATTAATAGATTCCAGGAATGGTGTCAGTACAACCTTTTGAATTTAAACTATCTTAAATGCAACGTTATGACTTTTTATAGGGGTACGCCAACGTTCATAAGTTACTCTCTTCAGAACATGTCCCTGGACCGAATATACTCAGTAAACGATTTAGGTGTTCTCCTAGATCATAAACTTAAATTTGACTCCCACATAATCTCTACTATAAATAAAGCTATGAGTGTTCTTGGGTTTATAAAGCGTTGGTCTAAAGAATTTGATGATCCATACACTACCAAATTATTATTTACCTCCCTTGTCCGTCCTAATTTGGAATACTGTTCTTCCGTTTGGAGTCCTCAGTATCAAGTGCACATTCACCGTATAGAGTCCGTACAGAAACAATTTCTTCTTTTTGCCTTACGTGGTTTGAACTGGGATCAAAACGTCAGGTTGCCTTCTTACTCGAGTAGATTGCTTTTAATTAATTTGCCTAGTCTAGTAAGCCGTAGAACTATGCTTGGTACTATTTTTATGAATAATCTTATCAGAGGCGATATTGATTCTGTAGATTTGGTAAACCGCCTTACTTTCAATGTTCCTGTTAGACTAATGCGAAACTACTATCCTATAAACTTGCCACGATGTTCATCTAATTTTAGTCAGCATGAGCCTTTTCGCGTTCTTTGTAATAATTATAACAACCTATATCATTTAATTTGTTCCTCAACCCCTATCCCTGTATTAAAAACTAAAATCTTAGCTCATTTGCTTTAGTCTTGTTGATCTATGTTTTGTCCTGTCATGTTTGTTCTATGTACCTTCCTCGCGAACCGTATTTGCCCGAAATAAAAATGGGCCCGCGCGTAACAAGCACGTGCTTGGTGTCGTTTGGGCCACTTGTTTGTACTGCTCTTAGTGCATCAACGTTCAACAAATATTAAAAAGAAAATTGAGCAAAGTGATCATTAAAAAAAACCAAAATAACATTTCATTTTATTACATATTATACATATAAAAACAAAAAGAAACTAATTCGTTTAAAACAAAATAAATTCTTCAATTACATACTCAATTATGAAAAATAAAATTAAAATTAATTACTCTCTGACGAGTCTTTAGTGTCTGTTGTCGTAGGCCGGCTTTCTTTAAAAAAAAAAATAATGAATAAGTGAGGCGAAACAAAAAATGGGAATTCCCGCGTTTTAATTGCATAGCGCAATTAAGGAATTGCCACCCTTTAAAAAAATATTAACAACTTTATTCCAAAACAAGGGAGAACGGTATAGTCAAGTACCTCGACTATCAGATACCCGTTACTCAGCTTAAGGGACCAAAGGGAAATGGTGATATGCAAGCAGCAAAGCGAGATTTAAATGCGCCACCTATCGGCGGAAGGCAGATTTAAGCGTTATGGGCGTTAGAGTGGGCGTGGCAAAATTTTTTTTCGGGTCCATCGATAGGTATTGACGAGACCAATACATTTCAGTTAAAATTTTGTATCTAGCATGAAAATTGTGGGCGCCACAGGCTTGGGCGGTTTGTGGGCGTCAGAGTGGGCGTGGCATATTTGCGTAACAAACCTGCGCTGCGTACAAGGCTACGGAATCTAAATCTGAGATCCCAAGTCTCTATCCTTGATAGTTTCCGAGATATCCACGTTCATATATACGATTTTTTGAATTTTGTGGGCTGTTTGTGGGCGTAAAAGTGGGCGTGGCACACTTTTTTTCATCAATCGATAGGTATTGATGAGAACAATACATTTCAGTTAAAATTTTTATTCTAGCAGCAAAATTGTAGGAGTTTTGTGCAGTTTTGGGCGGTTTGTGGGCGTTAGAGTGGGCGTGGCACTCTACTGAAATAAACTTGCGCTGCGTAAGAAGCTCAGAAATCTGCACGCCAAATCTCAATAGCCTAGCTCTCATAGTTTCCGAGATCTCAGCGTTCATCCGGACAGGCAGACGGACAGACGGACAGACGGACATGGCTAGATCGACTCGGCTAGTGATCCTGATCAAGAATATATATACTTTATAGGGTCGGAAACGCTTCCTTCTGCCTGTTACATACTTTCCGAGGAATCTAGTATACCCTTTTACTCTACGAGTAACGGGTATAACAACGCAACATCGAAAATCTAACGACGCACAATGAAAATTAGTTCTATTTAAGAAGCGACGCAACTTCGAAAAAACGCAAAACAAAACGTCGCAAAGCGAGGGATAGGTGTATTGAGATTGGGGGTATGTGGCGCATTTCAATCTCACTTTGCTGATTGCATATCTCCATCTCCATTTGATCCCATTAGATGAATAACGGGTATCTGATAGTCGAGGCACTCCACTATAGCGATCTTCCTTGCTATTTCTTTATTGTTTGTTTATAAGTTCAATGTTTACGTTTCGCTCGATGACATTTTCCCCTAGCAACATTTGGAAACTTTATAATGGTTCAGGTTTATTTCAAGAAACATCATTTACCCCTGAGCCCTTGTGTTGCCCTTTTGTAGTATTGGCATTTCCCACTCATTGTTGGGTGATCGTAGTTTAGCTCCTTCTTTCTCTTGCAGAGCAAGCATCAGGCCTTTCCTTTGCAGCTACTTTGGGCGTCCTGACCTTCTACTATAGCTCTCCTCCGGCGTTTCTCCAGGTTTTTAGAGCTTGCTGGTGCTCCCTGTCACAACTTGTTTGCCCTTTTTCGCACTTTTTCTGGCATGCTCTTCCAAAGTGTCTCGTTGTTGGCCCAATCAGGACGCTCGAAGGCCCTCGGCATTTCCCGACTCGAGGTATTTGAATCGGTGTAGACATTTCCTTAAGAGATAACAGATCTGCCATCTTCCTTGAGATTAGATTCAACTGTGATCTTGATCTATTACATCATTATATGTTTGTAGTGACCAGTTAATGAGCAGAACATATCCTCTGAGTTTGTTGTAGCAAAAATAACATAGACTATCATTGCTGTTCGGATTCAGGTTTACAATTTTTTGGACCCCAATATCACTAAACATTTATACATTTCCTTGGTTCGTCCAATCCTTGAATACTGCTCGTGTGTTTGGTCACCTCAATATGCTAAGTATCAGAACCTTATCGAGTCGATACAGAAACAGTTCCTTTTGTTTGCATTACGTGGTTTAAACTGGGAAACACATCGTTACCTACCATCTTACGTGGATAGACTGCATCTACTGAACCTGCCCTCCCTCAAGGATCGTCGGACCTGCCATGGTGTTATGTTCCTTCCCATATTAATCACTGGACTTGTAAATTCAAGCTACCTGTTCGGAGAAGAACCAAAGTTAAATTTTAAATTTAAATTTAAATGTAAATGCCATTGGCTAATGTTGGTTTTGCCATAAATATGTTAATATTGATTTATGCGAAAGAAGCCCACAGTACTTAAAGCTTTTACATGCCAGAGATTTAGTGCCTCTCTCGTTATTTCGTTTATCTATTATCTTTGTAAGCCGAGCGCTGCTTAGAATAGCTGCCGACTGTTGCATATACGCTTTTGTCTTTAGAGCAGCGTTAGAGCAGCAGAATAATAAAACACGGCTTCTCGCAATTTAAAACTATTGTGCGTTTAAAATATTATATCGACATTAAGGGTGGCAAATTGGTTGTCTTTCCCTAAACATTTGGTGACCTCGACGTGATTCTTGATCCGGAGTGTGCATTTCGTCGGAAAAACATACGTACATTGTTTATTAATTGTCAAAAAAACAATTACAGTTTTTTCTTTGTTCGCTGCTGTTTCTGCATAAATCGTTGCTAAACAAAACGGCATAATCTTTCTAACATTTATGACTACGGTCAGAGCAATTCCTTTGCTTGTGAATAATATTTAAATTCGCTAAAAATATATCAGATTTAAATTACATAACACATAATTTAATAACACAACAACGGCATAATCATAATCGGAGCCTTGTAACTGTGTCGGTGACATATTCGCGGTGCAAAGACCTTTCGAAAAAAAGGGAGTAGAAACTGAAAAAGATAACCCGTTGATATTTTTGACGTCTAAATTGGCGGTTACTTAACTACAGGGTAACTTTTATATCGGTCTTCGCTCTTTAATTTCAATAAAATAATGGACGGTCCAAGTGAAATCGACTTTTACACAGCCAAGGTAAAATCTGTTGTGCGACAATTCTTTTTAACCAGAGAAGAAATATAAATTACAATGAGGCAGATTTGCAAGCGCGGCTAAAATATGTTGAATCGATGTCAAAAGATTTTAACGCTGCGCAGGCCAGTTTGGAAGAATTGGATTTGGCGGAATTATCGAGTGATGCGCGGCCTAAATTTGCAAATATTTGTTTTGACATCGAGTCAAAACTCTGTCGAGAATTACTTGTTCAACAAAGGCGCAACAGCAATGCAAATTCAACCGCCTTGCGAAGCCATTTTATAGGATATGGTAGCCAGAACTCAAGTAGGAGATCAAAGCTTCCGCACCTGGAACTTCCTCTTTTTTGTGGAAATGATTTAGACTGGCCGGACTTCTACGAGATGTTTTAACTGTTCAACTGTGGTGAACAATAATAAAGAGCTAAGTAAAATTGAAAAATTCCAATATCTCCAAGCTAGCCTTGAAGGCGTAGCGTTGGAAGCCGTACGTTCGCTAGAGCCATCAGATGCGAACTATGATAAGGCTGTGGAACTGTTAATTAATCGTTTTGATAACAAGGTTTAGCATTTCCAGGCAATATTTGGCGATATTTGGTTTAAAGGGTGTTGAGATGGGATCTGCTGCAGGTCTTCGCGAGCTTAGCGATAAAACGAACTCCCATCTGCGAGCAATCAGGATGCTTGCTACTACAGACCAAATTCTGGATGGATTTTTGATTAACATCGTGTCTTCTAAATTAGATTCGAGAACTCTGGAACGCTGGGAAGAGGAATTATCATCCCACATCCTGTCTACGTGGACCTCTATGGCTTCATTTTTGGAAAAACGATGCAGGTTAATGGAAAATTTGGATAGCGCCTTGGTAACACAAACACCAGGCCATCAGGTGGGAAGACAATCGCATAAACATAACCAAAGCGTACTCATTGCGGCATCTACTAACTCCAATAAAACATTATGTAATTTTTGCGAAGGAAGGGATACTTATCTGCCAAAATGCACAAGGTTTTTAAATCTTTCTTCTAGCTTGCGCTATAAAGAGGAAAAGAAATAGCATTTGTGCCTTAATTGCTTGCGAAAGGGTCATGGTTTGCAGCAATGCAAGTCTGGCAATTGCATAACTGTCACATGAAGCACCACACACTTTTTCAATTGACCCCTAGCACAGATGCGCCATTACCATCATCTTCATTAGGCAGCCTCGACCCATCTTCTCAAACATCCACATTAATTGCATGTTCATCCACATCATCATACCCTCCACCCATCATAAATAGCATCCAATATCCCGATCAATACGTGTTGCTTTCAACGGCTGTTGTATTTGTCAAAAATCGAGCTGGCTCCTACATTCCATGCCGTGCTATACTAGATTCAGCATCGCAACTCAATTTTGTTTTGTCTCCTTCTGCTGGCCAGCTGCAGCTCAAGTCAAGACCGTCCCATGCATCAGTATCTGGAATAGGAGAATCTTCACTCAACTCTGAAAAGGCAGTTGATATTATCGTTCAGTCTCAGGATTCTTGCTATCATGCCTCTTTTACTGCTGTTGTCACAAAAACCATTAAGATTATCACCCGCAGTTTGATATAAACGCTTCTACGTGGGATATTCCCAAGAATATTTCCTTAGCAGTCCCTCAATTTTACAAATCGCAGCGTATAGATATGCTGATTGGAGCAGGAATATTTTTTGATTTGATTTGCATGGAAAAAATTCACTTGTCTGAAAGATTGCATACTCTGCAGAACACCAAACTTGGTTGGATCGTTTCTGGGGGTCTGGCAAACGAAAGAAAGAAAGTGTGTGCCATAGCCACGTCAGTAGTATAACAAAAACGGAAGATAAGTGCCTCACTGAAGCTGTTAAACGATTTTGCGCTAAGGCGTTGTATGAGTTTGGAAGAAAAATTGTCAAGAAATCCTGTCTTAAAGACTCAGTATGGCGCATTTCTAAAAGAATATATCGATCTCGGCCATATGTCGTTGGCACCCCAACAGGATCACCACAAGCAATTCTTTTTGCCCCATCATTGCGTTCAGAAGCTGGATAGCAGTAGCACAAAACTTCGTGTCGTGTTCGATGGATCGGCAAAAAGTACTTTAGGTCAATCGCTCAACAATCTGCTTCTAACTGGCCCTACAATTCAGCCAAAAATCTTCCACACACTTATTCGTTTTCGCCTATACAGGTTTGCACTCTGCGGGGATATATGCAAAATGTACCGCTGTGTGCGAATCTCGCATCCAAATGAATATCTGCAGTGTATTCTCTGGAGGAATAGAGTTGAGGAGGAAATAGATGTTTATAAGCTAGAGACTGTCACATATGGAACAAAGCCTGCTGCGTTCCTGGCTATTCGCGCCATGCACCAGTTAGGTGATGATGAGGAATCTTCGCTTCCCATTGGGGCTAAAATCGCAAAAACGGACTTCTACGTCGACGATCTAATGTCTGGTGGAAACACAACTGAAGAAGTACAGGAAATTCGAAGGCAAGTCAAAGCTTTGCTTTCCAGGGGCTTCATTCCGATTCGCAAATGGAGCTCCAACGAGCCGAAAATTCTTGAGGGGAGTCGGAAGAAGAATAGGAGAAGCTTCTTAAGTTTCATGATGGAACCGACATTGCCAAGACTTTAGGACTAATTTTGGAGCCAAGCTCGGACAATTTCTTATTCAACTTCTTACCAATGCTACCAGATTGTCCACCATCCAAAATAAGCCTTTTATCGGTAATCGCAAGATGTTATGACCCCCTTGGCCTTATAGCTCCGATTCTAGTCAAAGCCAAAATATTCTTGCAGGCATTGTGGAAGGAAAATCTAAGCTGGGATGACCCATTACCCGAAACGCTGTCTTCAGTTTGGATAGAGCTTGCCTCTCCGCTACGCAAAGTTCAAAACATCAAGTTCCCCAGATGCCAAATTCTTCCGCGCAAGTGCCAGATGCCAAGATGCCAGCAGTACAGCCTAAGGAGCCTGTATCTATTTGAGAGCAGAAGCATTCGGATCAGCAACGTCTCATCTACTATGTTCAAAGTCTAAGGTAGCACCTTTGAAGACGCTAACTATACCTACGTTGGAATTGTCAGCTACACGAACAAAGACACGTCACCTTGATTAGCTCGGCTGCGATGGACATTTTAAGTAACAGCAAGTACCAAAATTCCATTGGAAAACTTCAGCGTGAATTTGCTTATATAAATCGTTTTATCTCTCTTCGGAACAAGGATTGCCCTCGACGAGTTGGTCCTCTCACCGTACAAGATTTAATTGATGGTTTGCGTATTCTTATAAAGGGGATTCAGCGGTGCCATTTTCCTGACGAGATCGCCGCACTCCACGCCAATAAGCCTCTACCAAAAAGGAGCCAGCTGCTGTCTCTAAATCCCAGGCTTGGAAACGATGGGCTTTTGAGAGTTGGAGAAAGGCTGCAAAATTCAGATTTAGACCACGACGCCAGGCATTCCGTTATCCTTCCGAAAGGCCATCCGGTTACAAAGTCAATAATAGTCTTTTTCCACCTTAAGTTCTTACATGTTGGCCCTCAAGCATTACTTGGATCGTTAAGACAGAAATATTCGCCAATCGGAGGAAGAAAATTTGTGGCCAGTGTCCTAAATAAATGCGTTAGATGTTTCCGGATCAAGCCAGCTGCCAGCTGATCGAGTCCGGTCAAATCCAGCTTTTTACACAACAGGAATTGGCTTTTGTGGACCCGTTTTTTACAAAGCTATGGCTCGAAACAAGCCACCCCACAAATGCTATATTTCGATTTTCGTCTCCTTCTCAACCGAGGTCGCTCACCTGGAAATCGTTCATGACTTATCAACAGCCACATTCATCGCAGCGTTAAGGCGATCTATCAGCATTCGGTGAAAGCCAAGAACGATGTGGTCTGATAATGCCACTAGTTTTGTGGGTGCAAAAAATGAACTTGCAGAACTAAAGATATTGTTCAAGAGTGAACCCAGTATGTCGAACATAGCTGCAACTTGTTTCTCCGAGGGTATCGACTGAAGTTTATTCCTCCCCGATCACCCCACTTCGGCGGACTATGGGAAGCAGCCGTCAAAGCAGCGAAATTTCATTTTTACAGAGTTGTCGGTCCCACAATCTTGACATTCGATGAACTCCGAACTCTTGTCTACGAAATATCTGCGATTCTTAATTCTCGTCCACTTTGTCCAACTTCAAAAGACCCGAATATTTTGGAAGTGCTCACACCAGCGCACTTTCTAAAAGGCTCGAGCTTCAATTCGTTTCCAGAGCCAGACGTAACTCATCTCAAGGCTACTCTTCTCAATCGATGGCAACAATTGGTCAGGATGCAGCAAAACTTCTGGAGGAAATGGAGCACAGAGTATTTGTTCTTGTTGCAAGAGAGGAGCAAGTGGAAATCTGGACAAGCCAACATAAGAGTGGCTGACGTTGTATTGCTGAAGGATGAAAATCTGCCACCCCTTTAATGGCATATGGGACGCGTCGATAAGGTTATATCTGGCCAGGATGGCATCATCAGAGTTGCTATGGCGTAAGGTATATCAATACAAAAAAATTATTTTTACCAATCAATTTTTTTTAGGTCAGCATCAACCTACGTTTTTTTGCGAAATTCTCTAAAGCTTAATATTTCCTATTCTTTTGTCGATAAAAAAATGAAGCTTCATTAAAAAACTTCAAGCAGCCGACAATAAATGAATAAAGCTGATAGGGAGTGTATAATCGCATGCGACCAAGTATCTATAAAAAAACATCACGTGTATTTCGTATATCGATAGAGCATTTACTGGATCGCTCAAATAACATGCGAACCCATATTTGCGTTTTTGATGTACGAGTTCTTTTTTCAAATTGAAAGTTTGTCTTAAATTATTCTAGTCTCGCTACAAATATAGTGAGCCTAAGTCTTTGTACCCCTTTACTCGTAGAATAAATGGGTATACTAGATTTGCGGAAAGTATGTAACAGGCAGAAGGAAGCGTTTCCGACCCCATAAAGTATAAATATTCTTGATCAGCATGACTAGACGAGTCGATCTAGCCATGTCCGTTTGTCCGTCTATCCGTCTGTCCGTCCGTTTCTACGCAAACTAGTCTCTCAGTTTTAAAGCTATTGGGCTAAAACTTTCTCAAAAGTCTTCTTTCTTTGCTGGTAGAATATAAGTCGGAACCAGCCGGATCGGACAACTATATCTTATAGCTCCCATAGGAATAATCGAAAAAATTTTTTTTTTAATTATTTCTTTGGTAATTTTTAACATATAACATTCTTTAATTAGTACTGAATTTCGAATTTATTTTGATCAAAATCGGACGACTATGTCATATAGCTGCCATAGGAACGATCGAAAAATTGGTGGGAAAATAATATGAAACAAATTATAGCTTCAGTGTTATTTAACATATAACCTCATACGCTTGGAAATAACATTTTATACCCTTGCAGAGGGTATAATGATTTCAGTCAGAAGCTTGCAACGCAGTGAAGGAGACGTTTCCGACCCCATAAAGTATATATATTCTTGATCAGCATCACTAGACGAAATGATCTAGCAATGTCCGTCTGTCTGTCTGTCCGTTTCTACGCAAACTAGTCTCTCAGTTTTAAAGCTATCGGGCTGAAACTTTCCCAAAAGTCTTACATCTTTTGCAGGTAGTATACTTGTATAAGTCGGAACCAGCCGGATCGAACAACTATATCTTATAGCTCCCATAGGAATAATCGAAAAAAAATGTAAAAAATTATATCTTTGGTGTTTTTTAACATATTAGATCCCTTCCTTGAAAATAACATTTTTTAATTAGTTTTGAATTTCGAATTAAATTTTATCAAAATCGGAAGACTATATCATAAGCTGCCATAGGAACGATCGGAAAATTGGTGGGAAAATAATATGAAACAAATTATAGCTTCGGTGTTTTTTTGACATATTATTTTATACTATTGGGAATATAATTTTTTGTATTTTTAAATTTAATAATTATAGCTGCAAGGGTAGACAAACTTTGGCTTGCCGAAGTTAACTTCCTATCTTGTTTCAAGCATGAAAATTATGAGCGCCGCAGATTTGGGCGGTTTGTGGGCGTTAAAGTGGGCGTGGCGCGTAACAAACTTGCGCTGCGTACAAGGCTATGGAATCTAAGTCTGAAGTCCCAATTGAATATCTGTGATAGTTTCCGTGGTATCCGCGGGCATATTTACGTACATACTATAAATTGTCTTCGTGGCGTAACGACTTATGGCTAACTTATGCTTATAACTTATAAATAAATGGCCCCCCCCTTTCTTCGTCGTGATTATGGTGGAGGGAAACGATCACCTCCCGCCCGGCGGTGATGGTGACTCGGAACCGATGACCCTCGATCTGGCGCAGGTAGCGCACCCTCCGTCGATCCTGCTCCCTTGTGGATGCGACTAGGGCTGTAGGCAGTCGTCGCTGGTGGGTGTCTACCCTCCAGCCGACTGGGGCGACGATCCACTGGACATCCTCCATGACTTGTCCAGCGTCCGGACACTCCCGGAGGGCTTGCAGGACCTCCTCCTCCTCTTCCCCGCTGAGGAATAATTGCAGGTCCGGTTCCTCGCTCATCCCCCGATGCTCCAGCTGCAAACGCCGCAGGTGGGTCGCCGCTAACTGCGATGCTTGCGTCCGGCGACCACGGCACGGTGGAGATGGAGTCGCCGTTACGAGCTTCGCGTGACTGGAGGCTGAGGATTGGGCTGAAGCTGGGTGGTGTGGGGCTCCGGTCTGACAGGGCCGAGTCCCGGCTGGGGGGTGCGCCGTCGTTGGTATCCATGTCCGAGTCATGGTGGTCGACCGGTTGGTAGACCCCTGCGACGAAGTTTGGGTAGAAGGGCTCCATCCTGTTGTTGTAGTTCCGATCTGTAGATTGCTAGAAAATTAGCCTAGGCCTACGTTCCTTACTTGCCCTGCCTGAGTGCAAGGATCGACTTATCTAGTGGGTACAACTCTCAGCTTAACCTAGTTATACCCGTTACTCGTAGAGTAAAAGGGTATACTAGATTCGTCGAAAAGTATGTAACAGGCAGAAGGAAGCGTTTCCGACCCCATAAAGTATATATATTCTTGATCAGGATCACTAGCCGAGTCGATCTATCCATGTCCGTCTGTCCGTCTGTCCGTCTGTCCGTATGAACGCTGAGATCTCGGAAACTATAAGAGCTACAATACTGGGATTAGGCATGCAGATTCCTGAGATTCCTGCGCAGCGCAAGTTTGTTTCAGTAGAGTGCCACGCCCACTCTAACGCCCACAAACCGCGCAAAACTGTGGCTCCTACAGTTTTGATGCTAGAACAAAAATTTTAGCTGAAATGTGTTGTTCTCATCAATACCTACCGATTGACCTAAAAAAAAGTTTGCCACGCCCACTTTAACGCCCACAAACCGCCCACAAACTTCAAAAAATCGTAAATATGAACGCGGATATCTCGGAAAATATCAAAGATAGAGAAACGGGATTTCAGATTTAGATTCCGTAGGCTTGAGCGCAGCGCAAGTTTGTTACGCGAATATGCCACGCCCACTCTAACGCCCACAAACCGCCCAAATCTGTGGCGCCCACAATTTTCATGCTAGATAAAAAATTTTAACTGAAATGTATTGGTCTTGTCAATACCTATCGATTGATCTAAAAAAAAGTTTGCCACGCCCACTCTAACGCCCACAACGCTTAAATCTGCCACCGCCGGTATGTGGCGCATTTGCTGCTTGCATATCTCCATTTTCCTTTGGTCCCTTTACCTGAGTAACGGGTATCTGATAGTCGAGGTACTCGACTATAGCGTTCTTCCTTGTTTTCTACTAAAGTTATTACTACGATGCTTTGGGTACATTCGTCGACTCCCTTATGTTGGGCACGCGCTCTCTCCGGTGGCTTCTTCCGGGTCCCCTAGTTGCTCGCTGCGTTGGTGGTACTCCTTCAGGTCGCCTACTCCTGCTGTTCGCCTCTTCCTGTTTTCCATATGTTGTATCCTGACGATATTCGGGGAGAGGAACTTCAGCACCTTAAATGGCCCCGAGTACTTAGGAGCAAGCTTCGCGTTAAAGCCTTCGCTGGCCTTTGACAGGTGGTGAAGGCGGACCATAACCTGTGATCCGAGCTGGGGTCTCCACTCGCGACGTCGCAAATTGTAGTGGCGGCCTTGTTCCTGAGAAGCCATCTGGTTGGTTTCCAGCGCAGTGCGGAAAGCTTCCTGAAGTCGTTTAGCTCCAACGGCGACGAGTGTAGACTAGGCGTGACCACATCAAAGAGGGCTCCTGGCAATCTGGGTTCCCAACCCTGCACCAGATAGACGGGGCTGAAACCGGTGCTATCTGAGATGCTCGTGTTTATGGCCAGCGAGATCTCTGGCAGTAGCTGATCCCATGTCCTGTGATCCTGGTCCACGTACTGGGCTATCATTGTCTTGATGGTCCGGTTTGCCCGTTCGGTGGGGTTCTGCTGCGGGGAATAGGGAGCTGTGTATTCCAGTTTGATGCCGTTAGTGCGACAGAATGTCTTGAAACCGCGGCTGGTGAACTGCGTGCCGTTGTCGCAGATCAAAGTCCTGGGTGCTCCAAAGCGGGATATTATCCTTTCCCGAAATCCAAACTCCAGTTGGGCGGCTGTGGCCTTTTTTAGGGGGATGATCTCGACCCATTTGGAAAAGACATCTATAAATACGAGCAGCATGGTATTCCCTCGTCGGGTCTGAGGGAGAGGTCCAACGAAGTCGGCTCCGACGAGCGCGAATGGCTCCGTGGGATGGCGGGTGAGCATTTTGCCCGCCGGTTTGCGTTGACTCACCTTGTATTGTTGGCAAACCAAGCAGCTGGTGACGTACCGCACAACGTCTCGATGTAATCCCGGCCAGAAATATCGTTGGGCAATCCATCTGCGAGTCTTCCGGATGCCCAGGTGACCAGCAGAAGGGTGGTCGAGGCATTCCTCCAGCACTCGTTGTGTCTGCTCCCGAGGCACGCAAAGCTTCCATGGGTTGCTGTTTCCCACGTCTGAGGTGTGTCCGATGTGTCGATACAGCTGTCCGTGATCCAGAGTGTAATCCGGAAACTTTTCGGGGCGCCTCTGGACTTCTTCTTGCATCCTCCGGATCCATTTGCACTGAGTTCCGTGTTCCGCGAGCAGCTGAAGCATCCCTAGGGGTTGTCGGGAGAGGGCGTCGGCGACAACGTTGTATTTGCCCTTCCGATAGAGGACGGTAGAGCCCAGAGCCCACCGGGCTATGCGGCCCGTGGGGTTGTCAATCGAGTTCAACCACTTGAGAGCGAGGTGATCCGTAATCACGTCAAACTGGTAGCCCTCCAAGTAGCAGCGTAGCTTCCGCGTGGCCCAAACTATGGCGAGGCACTCCTTTTCGGTAGTGGAGTAGTTTTCCTCGGCTCGCTCGAGGCGTCGACTTACGTAGGCCATGACCTTTTCCTCTCCATCGATGCTCTGAGTGAGGACTGCTCCAAGTCCTGCATCACTTGCATCCGTCTGAAGCTGGAACTTGTATTCAAAATTTGGGCAGGCCAGTACCGGTGCGGCCGTTAGTCTGGCTTTGAGTGTCTCAAATGCCTGCTGTTGGGGCTCCTCCCAGCTCCACTTGACCCCCTTCCTGAGGAGTCGGGACATGGGCTGAACGATGGAGGCGAAATCTTGGACGAAGCGTCGATACCAAGATGCGATGCCCAAATGGCGACGGAGTTCCTTGACGTTGGTTGGCGGGCGTAGTCCCTGGATAGCAGCTATCTTATCTGGGTCCGTCCTGATGCTTTCTTCGCTGATCAAGTGGCCTAAGTATACCAGCTTTTTCTGGAAAAACTTGCACTTGTCTTGATTCAGCCGAAACTTTGCTTCCCGCAGTCGTCGGAAGACTTCCCTGAGATTCCTGGCATGTTCCTCCCAAGTCGCCCCGATGACGATGATGTCATCCAAGTAGGCGAAGGCGTGGGGTTCCATATCCGGCCCGATGACGCTGTCAAGGGCTCGCTGGAACGTCCAAAGGGCATGACTTTCCAGTGGAAGAGTCCACGCCCAGGGACGGTGAAAGCCGTGCATTCGCGGCTTCCTTCCGCCATAGGGATCTGCCAGTATCCATTCTTAAGATCCAGCGTTGAGATGAACCGGGCGTTCCGTAGCCGCTCCAATATGTGGTTGATTCGTAGGAGTGGGTACGCATCGGGTATGGAATGTGCGTTGAGTTGTCGATAGTCGACGCACATCCGCATATCCCCTGTCTTCTTCCGCACGAGCACCAGCGGGGCACTGTGCGGGCTACGGGAGGGCTCGATTCGGTCGTCTCGCAATAGCTCGTCCAACTGCTGATTGATTATGCTCTGCATGGCGGGATTCTTTGGATAATACCGCTGCCTTAGTGGCTTATTATCCCGGAGAGTGATGGTATGCTCGGCGATCTCCGTTGGCCCGCTTAGCTCGTCGAAAAGCTGTAGCTCCCCCTGCAAAAAGTGAGCGGTTTCCTCGGCGTGAGGTTCTTCGGTCACCTGTAGCCTGGTTGGGTCCTCCGCTACAGTGGCCAGGTGTCCGTGGGGACAGTGGCTCCGGAACGGGTTGTGCTTCCGTGCGCTGGCTGCATCCGACTGGGCTGGCAGCTGATATACACCGATTTCCCGTTGTGGTTCCCGCGGCCCAGGTGAGGCGGCTGGTTTGCGCGTGTGAGTTTCCACCGTTGTGGTGGCCAGCAGGGCGCTCGTGGAGGGGCGTCGAAACGGGTTCTTCTCCTTTGCCGTGGCGGCGTCCGCCTGCGGCTGTAGGCCGTACCTGTTCTCCGTGGTGATGCAGGTTCCCGCGGTGTCGCCTGACGGGTTCCTTGACAACGGGGGTCCCGAGGGGTCAGGACTTGTCTTCCGCACTGGCGCGCTTGGCTTTATGTGAGCCCTCGGAGCAGGCTTTGGAACTGTTTTGCGCCTGGATGGCCTTGGTCACCTCTTTTTGGGATCCATCCGCCAGAGAGATGCGGGAGCGGACTTCTCTGCTGTTTCTTCCTGAGTCTAGGCGCTTGGCGATCGCTTCGCTGACAAAGCTTCGCGAGGCTCCTGTGTCAATTGTTGCCGAGAAAGGTTGCCCCTCGATGGTAACATTGGCAACAATCCGCCCCCCCGCCAGGCGGAGTGGGGAATCTAGTGATGGGGGAGCACCGAGTGGGTCACCGCAGGCTCCCGACGTGGGCGGCGACCCTGGCCGTTTTCCGTCCCGCGGCAGCAGTCGATGGTACGGATGTTTCGTTTCCCACAGTCCCAGCAGTGCATCAGCGGTGGGTTTCGGCATTCTCGTGTGAAGTGTCCAATTTCTCCGCAGCGGTGACAAGCTCGGCCGATGTCAACCGGTGGTTCCGCTGCCTGGGCGATCATCCCGTTGGATATCGCCGGCCTCCTGGGTCCAGAGGGCGTTGGAGCGAGAAAGTTCTGGGGTCTAGGTGCGGGTCTTCCGCTGCTCTCCCTGCCGGAATTCCAGCTTGCGGTTGGAATTAGGGCTGCATGTCGAACGGGGTCTCGATCCCGTGCGATTTCGAACGCAGTTGCCAGTTGGGTAAGCCCCTCTAGTGAGGAGAACTCATGTCGCCGTATGAAAAGCTGGTACTCCGGCATCAAATTCTCGTAGATCCGCTCGAGCTCCTGGTCAAGTGAGTACTTGGCGCGTTGCATCATCAGGCGTAATTCCCCTACGTATATTTTGAAGAGCTCGCCCACTTGTTGTTGCCTGGTCCGGATGGCATCTTCTAGGCTCTGGTAGTACCGCGGAGGCAAGAAAAGCTCCAGAAACTCTCTCCGGAAAGTTTCCCATGGCTCGGTGTGCATTTGGTATGCCCGGTACCAGCCTTCGGCGCGGCCTGAGAAAAGTCCAATGACGGCCCTCGGTATGTCACTCGTTCTCACATTGTAGGCAGTGGCACCTTCCTCGATGCGTTCTATAAAATGAACGGGGTCTGACTGTCCGTCAAAAAGTACGCCCCATCCTCGCAGTTTCTCGGCGAATACGGCCGCGGATATAGGGCTATGCGGAAGATGGGCGGCTGGGTTGGCGGCCGGTATCTCCCGTCCAGGGCTTTTCCGTAGGTTCCCTAAGCAGGGCACGGGAAGCGTGTGATCCTCAATTCCGGGCATCGGTGAGGTGGCCCGACTGGTGGACGTCCTCTGGGTGGGTGCTTCCGGGTATATTGCCTCCAGTGCGGCAAAGCGCTCTCGTAGAGCCGGGCTGTGGTCTCCTCCTCCGATGAAGGATGCCAATCGTGGTCGTAGTTCGTCTACTTGGCCGTTCGGGTCAAGTCCAAATTCTTTTAGTAGAGCCTGCAGCTCGTCCTTCCGGCGGTAGGCTATCCACCTGACCCCCATGTTTGCGGTCGTGAAATCACCCACGGATGCGGTGAAAAACCTGTCCTCTTCCAGTCCGGCAGCTGCCGGATCTGGCTTTGATTCTGCGTCCTCTGACGTTTTCTTTCCCGAGTCACTGGGCATACGCGCGGTGGCGCTGCCGATGGCTCTGCTAGGGATCACTCGGTGAGCGCTCCTAGTGGTGTGACTGGGCGCTGGGCGCTACCAGGGGCGTGATGCGGCGGGCGCACGGCAGGTGCTGCTGACGTGCGGCAGTGGCTGACCGATGTGGTTGCGGCTGGCGCACCCGTTGGCGCTCGGTGAGTGCGGCTGGTGAGCGGCGGCGCTGATCGTTGGGCGCTCCTGGTGGCGCTCGTAGCGTGGCTAGTCACCACGTATCCGGCGCGGTTGGAGCTGCTGAGGGCGCGGCTGGGCGCTGCTGATGGGCGCTGCTGTGGGCGCGGTGATTGGCGCTCGGTTGGCGCTGCTGAGGGCGCCTGTTGGGCACTAACGCCGCTCGGTGGGCGCTGCTGATGGGCGCTGAACGCTACTGAGGGCGCGGAAGCCGCTCGGTGGGCGCTGCTGAGGCTGGCGCTCCTGATGGCGCTCGGTGAGTGCGGCTGGTGAGCGGCGGCGCTCATCGTTGGGCGCTCCTGGTGAGCACGTGGTGGGCGCTTCCCGTGGCGCGACTGATGCGCGGCAGCGCTGATCGGTGTGGTGGGCGCTCGGTGGGCACGGCTGTTGCCCTGCTTGATGGCGCTCGGTGGTAGCCGCTCGTAGGGCTTTGCGTTGGGCGCGGATGCCGCTGAGGGCACTGCTGTTGGCCGCGGTGGGCACTGATGACGCTCGATGGGCGCTGCTGGTGGCGCTCGGTGGGTGCTTGATTGGCGCCGCTGGTGAGCACGTGAGTGGGCGCTGCTGGTGGCGCGGTGGGTGCTGTCGGCAGGCGCTAGTGAGGACGCAATGGACGCTCCTGTGGATCCCGTGGGGGGCGCTGCTGATAACGCGGCCGATGGGGCGCTGACGCCGATGGTAGGCGTTCGTTGGGCGCGAGGCGTGGCTGGCTCGGTGGTTGCCGGTGATGGGCACTGATGCCGCTCGATGGGCGATCGTTGGGCGCTGTGGAGGGCGCGGTGGACGCTGTGGAGGGCGAGGTGGCCGCTCTGTGGGCACCTGATGGCCACGTGGGTGGCACTGCACGGCGCGGGACGCTGCTGGGTCTGCGCTGCTGATAACGCGGCTGGCGGCGCGTGTGACGCTGATGAGGGCGCGGTGGCCGCGCTGTGCGTGCTCCTGGTGGGCACGTGGGTGGGTGCCGCTGGTGGTGCACTGACGCCGCTCGCTGGGCGCTCGTTGGGCGCTGCTGGGCCGCTCTGTGGGCGCTGCTCGGGGCGCGTTATGCGCTTGATGGCTTCGTGGAAGGCCACGTGGCTATGTGGCGCTCCGGGAGTGGGTTGGCGTTGGCGGGCGCAGCGTTACGGGATCCCCTACTCTAACTATTCCTGCGGTCTCCTATCTTTCTCTAAATCTCGTCTACTGGACATGGGTCTTTAGGCCATGCGGTTGGTTGTAAAAACCCAACTCTCCTGAAGGATATCTAGTCGTCCTTATTCGTCCCTGTTCGGGCGCCAAACTGTAAGGACCTTTTTCATAGGCTGGGATAAAACTCAGTCCGGCCAGGGTCCTTAAATTTGTAGAAAAATATAGGAACGAAACTGGACGGGGAGCTGCCGCGGGGATTTGCGGGGAAAAGAGGCCAGAGTATCCGCGTTGCACCGAGTAGGCGGCTCTAGCGCAACACGGCACCCGAAAGGTATAGTGGAGGGCGGGGCTGCTCCCGGCGAAAATACTAGCGAAACGAGCAGCGTGGCCGATCCCTGAGAAAATGCCAACAAAACCGAACGGCGGGGCCGATCCCGGATAAAAAAATACCAACAAAGCTGAACGGCGTGGCCGTTCCCCCTGGATGTGCGACTCACAAGCTACTGGGGTAGAGGGTAGGGATCCGAGGGGACGATGGCCGGAGGCGACCCTTCCCTGTGCTCGAGTGGTCGTTTGCACTGAGTAATCGTCTCTGGCGCAACACGATTCCCGACCGGCACAGATCACTGCACGTGGCTCGCGACTACCTAAACCGTATTTGGGGCGGGGTTCCCAGGAGAGGGTGGCCAGAGGCGATCCTTTCCTATGCTCCTTGTGGGCGATCGGGTGGTCGTTTGCACCGAGCAAGCTTCTCTAACGCAACACGATTCCCGACCGGCACAAATCACTGCACGTGGGTTCCCGAAAAATGCACAAATTCACGCGGACACATACTTCTTCATTCTCTTTTATCTTTATTATTCGCTAGTTTCACAAGTTATTTTCCTAGTCCCCTACTCGCACTCAGTCTGATCTCTATTGTCTGTGTCCCACTTACTCCTTGGATCCGGCGTGCCGACGCTCGTGCCGCTGTGCCACTCCGGGTTGAAGTCCGCTCCTAGGTCTGGTCGCCTTTTCTGCCATTCGGGAATGAGAGCGAGCTTCCGCCCTTGCGGGCGCATGTGAGCTCGGTTTTCCGGGTTTTTTTCGTTTCCCAACACAGTTACTTATCGATCCTCCGCCTATCGCTATCGGCACTATCAGCTGTTGGCCCTCGGTTGGCCAACACTGGGTGGTTTTCCAGCCCTGGTGCGCGCGATATTTAAATCTGATAAGCTTAGCTTCTAGTTTGAACTTAAATAAATTGCCTTCGTGGCGTAACGACTTATGGCTAACTTATGCTTTTAACTTATAAATAAATGGCCGTCGTGCCGTAATATCCAATTGTATGCCTTCGTGGCGGAAAGAATAAAAGTGGCGAAATGTGGAGGGTGTGTTTCACGCATCACATACTCCCTGCTTTCTAAGAAAGACTCGATATTCTTTAATGTACTCTATATTCTTTAATGTACTCGATTAATAGTATTGGATAACAAAATAATAAACGGACTGTAGGAGAGCAATTAAAATTCAAAATAAGGTACAGGGCCTAAACCGTTGATGTCGCTGTTACTCTAACGCTGCAAGGGTGATACACTAATACTAAACTCCCCAATCCTACATTCGGCCATCCTACAATTTTATTCGCCCCTGAATAAACTCCATTTCTTCATGAACTCGGCTGCTGTAGTTGTTAAATTCGGCCCCTCATGGTTTCCTACTTTTTGTACTTCGTAGCGCCCATGTTTCATCTTCTTTGCGATCTTATAGGGTCCGAAAAATGTTGGTCTAAGCTTCATGCCTACCCCATATTGAGTGCGTTTTATACCTACGAGATCACCTTATTTGTAATCTGTTTCAATCTTTCTTTTTTCATTAAACGTTTTCCTATTCTCCTGCTGAACCTTTTCAATATTCTCCTGAGCTGTTCTTCTTATTTCATCTCTTTCCCCCCAAAAATCGCTCAAGTGCCTTTCTGCTTTGCGGGGCTGGGTAGTTAACAACTGCCTTGACCTTGTCGTCTGTTGGAGCAATCGTTCCGTTTTCGATTAGGTATCCAAGAAATGTGATTTTTCGCTTTAAAAACTGACCTTTCTCCCACTTGATGCGCAACCCTGCTTTAGATGCGACTTCTAAGACTTCCTTCAATACTGATAGTCCTGACTCCTCATCTGTTGTTGTTATGATAATGTCGTCCATGTAGACGACGATTTTGTTGGACTGCATCAGGTCTCTTAGCACAGCACCTACATAGCGGCAAAATACTGCGGGGGAGTTGCTTATACCAAATGGTACGTGCGTGAACTCATATTGTCCGTTATGTGTTACGAAGGAAGTAAACTTTCTAGACTCAACTTCGATTGGCACGTGAAAAAATCCGTTGGCTAAATCTAGGGTGGTGAAAACTTTGGAACCCTGCAAACGATCTAGCACGTCATCGATTAACGTCATCGGAAAGTTGTCCCTTTTTATCTTCAGATTGAGCCTCCTATAATCGCAATAGAAACGTTTCGATCCATCTTTCTTTGACACTAACACCACAGGTGATGCGTACTCTGAGCAACTTGGAATAACGATCCCCGCATCTAGCCATTCCTGAACTTGTTTATCGATTTGAACCCTATTCTCGTAGGATGTTCGCCTCGGATGTTGAAATATTAGTACATCATCTTCCAATATTATTTTCATCTCGACTGGAGACCTAATTGTCTGTTTCGGTTCGTATCCTGTTATAAGCTTTTCTACCTCCGATTTTTTGAGACTATCCAAATGACTCAAACCGATTCTGTCAACTTCGCTTTGCTCCTCAATCATCTCTGTGACGCACATCGCCTTGAAAGTTTCAGCAAAATCAGCTTCGGTAGTTTTTGCAATGAAGCGAATTCCATTTGTGCTGAACAACATGTCGACTTTCTGGAGGATATTGTTTCCAACGATAGCTGTATACTCTAACTCATCCCGTTTGACTACGTGAAAGATTATTGTAAAGCTAATGTTGTCAACGAAAACATCTAGGTCAAAACTTCCTATGGTAATCAATTCACCTTTCCCAATGCCTTTAAGATGTTTGATCTCTTTCGTAAGCTTAAGACCTTCGAATTTACTGAACACATCTTCTCTCATGAGGCTCAGATCGCTTCCAGAATCTACCATGGCTCCAAAAGAAATATTCTGAGCGCTGAAGCTTTTGTAAATAAGGTCTGCTTTTGGGGATATATCCTCAAGGACATTCGTTGCTTCCTTATTGCCTGAAGAGGACTGCTGAGTTTCACCGCACTGTTTAGAAATGTGACCAGTTTTGTGGCATTTGTAGCAAGTAACTTCATCGACGTATTGTTTTGCAAAATGACCCTCCTTTCCGCACTTGTAGCACTTTCTTGACGAACTGTTCTGAACCTTCTTTGCTTGCTTTTGGATATTGTGCTGATATACTTTCTTTTCTTCCTAATGTATTGCATTGCCTCTAACTTTCTCATAGATTTCAATCTCAACCTTTAAGTCCTTTACCGTTTTGGCTCTATACAACCCAGCTTTGTTTGATTTGCTGTCAGGCACTCCTTCAATAAAGTAAGATACCAAACTCTCTTCCTCTAGCTTGATAGGCTTGCTCAGTTCCATCAGACTGTACAAATACTCCAAACATGTCTCTGTTGCTTTCTTCTTTCTATGCCTTAACATTTTGTGAACATCGGCTGAACACAACTGTTTTCCAAAGTCCTTTTGTAGCTCAGATTTTAGGATATTCCAACCACGCACTCCTGTCAAACTTCTAATAAAAAGCTTAGCTGCTCCGCTTAAAAGTTGTTTTGCGTAGATGTATTTTTGTAGATTATCCCAACCGACTGTAACAGCAACATCCTCAAATTCGATTAACCAATGGTTAATATCCTGCTGATCTGATCCCGAAAAACTTGAAATGCTATCCTGAACGTCTCTTAAGGTAAACCTGGAACTCGTTGAGTTGACAGCATCTTGGAATTCAGTAGTCTGTGAACCAACCTCGCTTGCATTATCTTCTCCATCAACATCAACAGTATCTGGCACCTGGTAATGATCTAAAAGTCTGTCTTGCAATGTGCCCTTCCTACCATCCGTACTCAAGCCCAACTCGGTTAGCTTTTCTTTCAGTAATGGTACTGTCAGCGATAAAATAGATCTTGCGTCCATGGATGTCGTTCACAGGGTTAGACTTATTCTCTAGAAAATCAATTTACATAAACAAATTTTGGTCGAAATGTGAAGAAATTAAAATTAATGGAAAGAAAGTACTCAAGTTTTCGTTGCAGCACTGGGTAGCGCTGTGGTCTTCGTCAGCTGTTTCAACTTCAGCAAGTTGGCACTTCGTCTTGAAAGAACTTTTGTTTCTCTGCGCCCTCGTCGGCACAGCTCTTGGAATCACGTTCTCTTGCAGATCTTCTTCCAGCTCTTTTCGGCCAATGCTTCTCTGGTTCGGTACGATCTCTCCTGGCAGGACCGCTTCTGGTGGAGTCTCTCTGTTAGACCCGATTGGAGCCGCTTCTTTGGTAGCCCTTCTCGTATAGGACTGCAGGACTTCGTCTGGTTGGTCTTCTCTGGTAGCCCCTCTCGTATAGGACTGCAGGTCTTCGTCTGGTTGGTCTTTTCTGGTAGCCCCTCTCGTATAGGACTGCAGGACTTCGTCTGGTGAAGCTCACTCGGTAGTGCTTCTGTTGTAGTCCATCTCTTAGCAGGAGTGGCAAGTTGCAAAATTTCGACTGGCAGCGCTTCTCTGATAGCGCATCTCTGATAGCCAAGTTCCTCTGGTAGCACCTCTACTAGCCGCTTCTCTCTGGTGGCGCAACTTTGCTCGTCTCGTCGAAATTTTTGTGGTTGTCGCTTTACTTTTTTATTGTGGGTAATAGTCGTCTCTTTCTCTCTAGTGTTCATCTGGCATTGCGAATTTAGCGTCCACTAATACACGCAAAGCTTCATCGTCCGCCAATTTTCCGACGAGTGCGACTTCTCGTTGTTCACACGTGAAAATTTCGCAAGAATTTTTTTATATCAAGTATTATTGTATGTTAGCGCATACAGGGTACATTCACTTTTCTGAAACTAATTCCCGGACGAGCCCCCATTATATTTGTATGATAAAACAAATTTAGTTTATTTTGGGAATAGTTACAGAATGTTTCTTAAAAACTTTAATGATCGAATTGTTTCTTGATATAATGTATATGTATGTCTTTAAAACCGACTTCTTCGCGGAACCACGCACTGGACGACTTCTTCACTTTACGACTTGCTGCACTCTTCCTCGGTAGCGTCGCTTTTTTATACTCCCTGCTTTCTAAGAAAGACTCGATATTCTTTAATATACTCGATATTTTTTAATGTACTCGATTAATAGTATTGGATAACAAAATAATAAACGGACTGTAGGAGAGCAATTAAAATTCAAAATAAGGTACAGGGCCTAAACCGTTGATGTCGCTGTTACTCTTACGCTGCAAGGGTGATACACTAATACTAAACTCCCCAATCCTACATATTCGATAGCATGTTTTAGCAATGAATGCTGTACTTATGGTCTTTGAAAAAATACGTTCAAGGGCGTTATTTCCGATAGAATAAGGATACAGAGATGGATTACAATGATAAAAGGTCATAAAGTTACATTTAGAATAGTTCAAATTCAACATGTTAATCATGCACCACGTATACAAACAATCAAGATCTAATTAAAGGTCATTATATGAATTAGGTAAACACAAGGACAAACATAGCTTGACATCATCTGCATACATTAAAACAGTTGCTGATTTTATGACATGAGGTAGATCATTAATCATTAAGCCAAAAAGTAAAGGTCCCAGGTTGCTACCCTGTGGGACTCCAGAAGTAACATTAATTATTTTGAAAATTTTATTATTAAAACAGACCATTTGAGTTCTATTAGAAAGGTAGGAAAATATCCACTCTAGTAGGTTGGGTCGAAAACCTAAAAGGGACAATTTATAAATAAGAATCCTATGGTTCAAAAGCTTTAGAGAAATCGGTATAAATCACATCAGTTTGATGATGTGTCAGAAAACCTATAGTAATTAAAGACGTAAATTCAAGTAGGTTTGTAGAAGTAGAGCGACATCTAGGGAAGCCATGCTGACAAGGTGAAATAATAGACCTGCAATGATGCTGCAACTGACAGGTAATAATTTTTTCAAAAAGTTTAGGGATTGAACTGAGTTTAGCAATACCACGATAGTTTGAGATATCGGACTTGTTCCCTTTTTTAAACAATGGGATAATAAAGGATTCCTTCCATATGGATGGAAATCTACATTGACTTATGGACAGATTAAATGTCAATGTTAAGGGAAGAGCAAGATAAGATAGACAATTCCTAAGTATACAACTTGGTATTCTGTCAGGACCCGGTGAAAATGAGAGCTTGAGAGTATTAAGACTCTGAAGAACATCAGATACATCATTCACTGGTTTGAAGATAGAGTTCGAATGAGGTAGTGGGTATGGATAATCTTTATTAATGACACTATTGCATTTCGTATATGTCGATTGAAAAAAGTCTGCGAATAAGTTGGAAATATCATTATCATCAGATGCTACATTATTATTGAGAAAAAGAGAGGGGGGGAAGCAGTTAGATTTCCGTTTAGAATTGACGAAAGAAAAGAAAAGCTTAGGATTACTTTTGAAATCACGCTTACAACGAGACAGGTAATTTTTGTAACAACCAGAATTGTACTGGACAAAATTCACCTTAGCTGAACTATATTTGGTGAAGTCTGTCTGTAATTCGGATATTTTGAACCGTTTAAATAGTCTGATTTTTTTATTCTTTAGATAAGATAGTTGACGGGTAAACCATGGAGAGCTGTAAGAATTCTTCATGGAGGAAAGAGGGACATGGTCATCAAACAGACGGTAAAGGACCTCATAAAAGTACCTAACTGCATCATCAACAGGAAGGTCAACTAAAAAGGACCAGCTTACTGTCGATAAAGATTCCACTGGTCTGCCGTAATCAGTCCTCTTAAAACACAAACTAGGCTGTACATTTATTGCAGTCTTAGGATTATTAAAAAATCCATTAATACAAAGCTGAAGGGTAGGGTGATAACAATCTTCAGGTTAAGATAGTGGCGAAATACGACTAACTTCAGCATCGCTACTATCAAAAAGAAAGATTAAGTTAAGAAGACGACCAATATGATTGGGAATCCTGTTAACTTGCTGCAAAGATAGTTCAACAAGACCATCAATAAAATCATTTTGTATCCTAGGAATCATTGTCAATGAGTCCTTACTCTCCAACCAAGAAACATTGGGAAGATGAAAGTCACCAAGCACAATAAGTTGGTCAGTTTCAGCAAGCAACAAGGAGATATGGAGTATGGCGGACAGGTGCAATAGATTCACGTTAAGTTCAGAGCCAGGAGATATATACGAGCAGGTTAAAAAAATGTTACTTTTTGGGAAAGATAATTTAACGGAAATAAATTCAATACCTGATGATTCAGAAATATCAACAAACTCAGAAGTTAAATTGGATTTGACTCCAATAAGAACGCCTCCACCTCGACGGGTCTGACGATCCTTCCGATAAACAAAAAAGTTATTAAACAAAGTTTCACTATCGTGTACGGATGGGCTAAGCCAGGTCTCAGTGAGTACAATAACATTGGCTTCAAAAATTGAACTATTTATATAAAGCGTAGAGAGTTTACTAAGAAGCCACCGAACATTCTAATAGTGAATTAGGAAATTTAGTTTTTCGAATTTATATCAGAGCTGGGCGCCGACAAAGAAGTCATGGAAAGGGAGTTTTTTTTTTTTCATATACTCGTGGACAATTATATCAGCAGGCCAAAAATTGGGGCAAAGAAGTTTAGAGAACAGCCCATCCGGAACAAGTATTTTAAATGAAGAATAATATCTTATCTGTTTAAAATTAAATTTGGTGATGTCAATACCATTTTTATTGGGAAGGGAGAGGTTTGTGACAATATGATGCATCACGTCATTTACTGTTATTGCTGCATTCAAAAAAGACACAAAAATAGATTTCCTAGGTACCATGACAGTGAGTGGTACCGGAGAAGAGAGAGCAGGGCTATGGGTGTTTTTCTTAGGGATCATGCTAGTAAGTGGGTCAGGAGGAGGTGCAAGGGTATTAGCTAGAGGCAGAACAAGGTGCGGGAGAGCCCCGGAAGTGGCAACAGCCGGTGAACGGTTTGAAGGCCTTAATGACTCAGGCGAATCTACTGTAGGATTGGGGAGTTTAGTATTAGTGTATCACCCTTGCAGCGTAAGAGTAACAGCGACATCAACGGTTTAGGCCCTGTACCTTATTTTGAATTTGAATTGCTCTCCTACAGTCCGTTTATTATTTGTTATCCAATACTATTAATCGAGTACATTAAAGAATATCGAGTACATTAAAGAATATCGACTCTTTCTTAGAAAGCATGTAGTATAAAAAAGCGACGCTACCGAGGAAGAGTGCAGCAAGTCGTAAAGTGAAGAAGTCGTCCAGTGCGTGGTTCCGCGAAGAAGTCGGTTTTAAAGACATACATATACATTATATCAAGAAACAATTCGATCATTAAAGTTTTTAAGAAAAATTCTGTAACTATTCCCAAAATAAACTAAATTTGTTTTATCATACAAATATAATGGGGGCTCGTCCGGGAATTAGTTTCAGAAAAGTGAATGTACCCTGTATGCGCTAACATACAATAATACTTGATATAAAAAAATTCTTGCGAAATTTTCACGTGTGAACAACGAGAAGTCGCACTCGTCGGAAAATTGGCGGACGATGAAGCTTTGCGTGTATTAGTGGACGCTAAATTCGCAATGCCAGATGAACACTAGAGAGAAAGAGACGACTATTACCCACAATAAAAAAGTAAAGCGACAACCACAAAAATTTCGACGAGACGAGCAAAGTTGCGCCACCAGAGAGAAGCGGCTAGTAGAGGTGCTACCAGAGGAACTTGGCTATCAGAGATGCGCTATCAGAGAAGCGCTGCCAGTCGAAATTTTGCAACTTGCCACTCCTGCTAAGAGATGGACTACAACAGAAGCACTACCGAGTGAGCTTCACCAGACGAAGTCCTGCAGTCCTGTACGAGAAGGGCTACCAGAGAAGACCAACCAGACGAAGTCCTGCAGTCCTATACGAGAAGGGCTACCAAAGAAGCGGCTCCAATCGGGTCTAACAGAGAGACTCCACCAGAAGCGGTCCTGCCAGGAGAGATCGTACCGAACCAGAGAAGCATTGGCCGAGAAGAGCTGGAAGAAGATCTGCAAGAGGACGTGATTCCAAGAGCTGTGCCGACGAGGGCGCAGAGAAACAAAAGTTCTTTCAAGACGAAGTGCCAACTTGCTGAAGTTGAAACAGCTGACGAAGACCACAGCGCTACCCAGTGCTGCAATGAAAACTTCAGTACTTTCTTTCCATTAATTTTAATTTCTTCACATTTCGACAAAAATTTGTTTATGTAAATTGATTTTCTAGAGAATAAGTATAACCCTGTGAACGACATCTTATTGTAACCAAGGACGCAAGATCTATTTTATCGCTGACAGTACCTTTACTGAAAGAAAAGCTGACCGAGTTGTGCTTGAGTACGGATGGTAGGAAGGGCACATTGCAAGATAGATTTTTAGATCATTACCAGGTGCCAGATACTGTTAATGTTGATGAAGAAGATAATGCAAGCGAGGTTGGTTCACAGACTACTGAATTCCAAGATGCTGTCAACTCAACGAGTTCCAGGTTTACCTTAAGAGACGTTCAGGATAGCATTTCAAGTTTTTCGGGATCAGATCAGCAGGACATTAACCATTGGTAAATCGAATTTGAGGATGTAGCTGTAACAGTTGGTTGGGAAAATCTACGAAAATACATCTACGCAAAACAACTTTTAAGCGGAGCAGCTAAGCTTTTTATTAGAAGTTTGACAGGAGTGCGTGGTTGGAATATCCTAAAATCTGAGCTACAAAAGGAGTTTGGAAAACAGTTGTGTTCAGCCGATGTTCACAAAACGTTAAGGCATAGAAAGAAGAAAGCAACAGAGACATGTTTGGAGTATTTGTACAGTCTGATGGAACTGAGCAAGCCTATCAAGCTAGAGGAAGAGAGTTTGGTATCTTACTTTATTGAAGGAGTCCCTGACAGCAAATCAAACAAAGCTGGGTTGTATAGAGCCAAAACGGTAAAGGACTTAAAGGTTGAGATTGAAATCTATGAGAAAGTTAGAGGCAATGCAATACATTAGGAAGAAAAGAAAGTATATCAGCACAATATCCAAAAGCAAGCAAAGAAGGTTCAGAACAGTTCGTCAAGAAAGTGCTACAAGTGCGGAAAGGAGGGTCATTTTGCAAAACAATGCGTCGATGAAGTTACTTGCTACAAATGCCACAAAACTGGTCACATTTCTAAACAGTGCGGTGAAACTCAGCAGTCCTCTTCAGGCAATAAGGAAGCAACGAATGTCCTTGAGGATATATCCCCAAAAGCAGACCTTATTTACAAAAGCTTCAGCGCTCAGAATATTTCTTTTGGAGCCATGGTAGATTCTGAAAGCGATCTGAGCCTCATGAGAGAAGATGTGTTCAGTAAATTCGAAGGTTTTAAGCTTACGAAAGAGATCAAACATCTTAAAGGCATTGGGAAAGGTGAATTGATTACCATAGGAAGTTTTGACCTAGATGTTTTCGTTGACAACATTAGCTTTACAATAACCTTTCACGTAGTCAAACGGAATGAGTTAGAGTACACAGTTATCGTTGGAAACAATATCCTCCAGAAAGTCGACATTTTGTTCAGCACAAATGGAACTACCGATGAAACTACCGAAGCTGATTTTGCTGAAACTTTCAAGGCGATGTGCGTCACAGAGATGATTGAGGAGCAAAGCGAAGTTGACAGAATCGGTTTGAGTCATTTGGATAGTCTCAAAAAATCGGAGGTAGAAAAGCTTATAACAGGATACGAACCGAAACAGACAATTAGGTCTCCAGTCGAGATGAAAATAATATTGGAAGATGATGTACTAATATTTCAACATCCGAGGCGAACATCCTACGAGAATAGGGTTCAAATCGATAAACAAGTTCAGGAATGGCTAGATGCGGGGATCGTTATTCCAAGTTGCTCAGAGTACGCATCACCTGTGGTGTTAGTGTCAAAGAAAGATGGATCGAAACGTTTCTGTTGCGATTATAGGAGGCTCAATCTGAAGATAAAAAGGGACAACTTTCCGATGACGTTAATCGATGACGTGCTAGATCGTTTGCAGGGTTCCAAAGTTTTCACCACCCTAGATTTAGCCAACGGATTTTTTCACGTGCCAATCGAAGTTGAGTCTAGAAAGTTTACTTCCTTCGTAACACATAACGGACAATATGAGTTCACGCACGTCCCATTTGGTATAAGCAACTCCCCCGCAGTATTTTGCCGCTATGTAGGTGCTGTGCTAAGAGACCTGATGCAGTCCAACAAAATCGTCGTCTACATGGACGACATTATCATAACAACAACAGATGAGGAGTCAGGACTATCAGTATTGAAGGAAGTCTTAGAAGTCGCATCTAAAGCAGGGTTGCGCATCAAGTGGGAGAAAGGTCAGTTTTTAAAGCGAAAAATCACATTTCTTGGATACCTAATCGAAAACGGAACGATTGCTCCAACAGACGACAAGGTCAAGGCAGTTGTTAACTACCCAGCCCCGCAAAGCAGAAAGGCACTTGAGCGATTTTTGGGGTTAACATCTTATAAGCGTCGTTTCATGAACAGCTATGCTCTGGAAGCAAAATCCTTAAGTGATCTACTCCGCAAGACCGACAAGTCGCGTGACGGGAGAAACATTCAGCTTGACGATCAGTGCTTAGTTAGCTTTTAAAATCTGAAGACTGCGTAGCATTTGCGATGACCATGAAAAAAGACGATGTCCCACCAAGAGTCGCCAGATGGGCTATGCACTTACAAGAGTTTAAGTTTTCAGTACAGCACAGAGCGGGAAGTCAGATGAAATACATCGATGCGCTCAGCCGCCTAACTTGCTTTCTTATCGAAGATTCGGCTAAATATCGTTTAAGAGAAGCACAGAACAAGGAAGAGTGGATTAAGGCCGTGAAAACAGTTCTAGACAACGCAGAGAGTTACGAGGATTTTTTTGTTAGAAACAACATTCTCTATAAAGATGTTGCGAAAGAGCTTCTAGTCGTCCCAGAATCCATGCATGGAGAAATCATTGGAATTGTACATCGCGAAGGCCACTATGGCACTAAGAAGACTCGAGAGCTAGTGAAAAAATGCTATTACATTCAGAACATTCAAGACAAAGTGGACAGGTTCGTCAAGAGTTGCGTAGAGTGCTTGATAATAGACTCAAAGAGAGGAAAAAAGGAAGGATTGTTGATGCCAATTGACAAAGTCCAAGAACCTCTGGGTACTTACCACATTGATCATGTCGGTCCTCTTACCGAAACCAAAAAGAAATACAACCACATTTTAGCTGTGGTAGACGGATTTTCCAAATTCGTTTGGTTATATCCAACGCGATCAACAGGCACTGACGAAGTATTGGACAGGCTGGAAAAGCAATCAGCGATTTTCGGAAACCCTCGGCGCATCGTTACACATAGAGGCACCGCATTCACGTCCAGTACCTTTAGGGACTATTGCAGTGACCATGGAATCCAATTGTTACACATAACAACAGGCATGCCGAGAGGTAATGGACAGGTCGAAAGGATCCATAAAATTGTTATACCCATGCTAAGCAAACTTTGCCAGAATAATCCAGAGAACTGGTATTGCCACGTGGATAAAATCCAACAAATCATTAATGACACACCTCCCAGAACGACCAAATACTCTCCCTTTAAAATCCTTACTGGATTAAATATGCGTAAAAAAGATGACGACATTAGAAAGCTCTTCGACGACATCGAAGTCGATGAACTAAACTATGAAAGAGATGAAATAAGAAGAACAGCTCAGGAGAATATTGAAAAGGTTCAGCAGGAGAATAGGAAAACGTTTAATGAAAAAAGAAAGATTGAAACAGATTACAACTTAGGTGATCTTGTAGGTATAAAACGCACTCAATATGGAGTAGGCATGAAGCTTAGACCAAAATTTTTCGGACCCTATAAGATCACAAAGAAGATGAAACATGGGCGCTACGAAGTACAAAAAGTAGGAAACCATGAGGGGCCGAATTTAACAACTACAGCAGCCGAGTTTATGAAGAAATGGAGTTTATTCAGGGGCGAATAAAATTGTAGGATGGTCGAATGTAGGATTGGGGAGTTTAGTATTAGTGTATCACCCTTGCAGCGTAAGAGTAACAGCGACATCAACGGTTTAGGCCCTGTACCTTATTTTGAATTTGAATTTCTCTCCTACAGTCCGTTTATTATTTTGTTATCGAATACTATTAATCGAGTACATTAAAGAATATCGAGTACATTAAAGAATATCGAGTCTTTCTTAGAAAGCATGTAGTATAAAAAAGCGACGCTACCGAGGAAGAGTGCAGCAAGTCGTAAAGTGAAGAAGTCGTCCAGTGCGTGGTTCCGCGAAGAAGTCGGTTTTAAAGACATACAAGTTACGTCCTTCCCGAGGGGCCTCGTATGTCCCCGGGAAGGACCGACTTAATACCTAGACATTCCGGTGTATTTGTGCTGTCCCAAGCGTAGCTCGTTCCTCCCAATCAATAGCGTTGGCCCTTGCATACGTTATAGTTCCTCCCAATCAATAGCGTTGGCCTTTGTATACGTTATAATTCTTCTTTATTCAAATAAACTGACAAGTTGCGTTGATTCGCCGGTCCAATTGGCTCTGCCATCAGTCTTCTGCGCCGACACCTGCCAGAGCCCCGTGAGTCCGGTCCCGGCGTCGACGTCGGCGTCAGCGTCAGCGGCCGGCTGAAGTCAGCGTTCCCGAGCCAGGCCAGCGGATGTCGTTGTGCTGACTTGGCACGGGTTGCGGGGGGCAGGTAGGTCAGCGCCAGGCTGGCGCATGTTGCCGCGCTGCGTCGGCATCGCGGCGGGGGGAAGGTGAAGCCGGCCGGTCAGCCCTCTTTTATTTATTAGGTGGGCTGCCAGCCCTCTGTTGTTAACTTCGCTGCTGCTCCGTCGCTGCTGGTACCATAACTTAGCGGCTGCATTATTGCAGCCACTTGAAATTGTAGCCACTCGAATGTTTTGGTGTTGCTGGGTGGCCGAGAGGGTGAGGGCAATGGGCCCTAGTTTGCGGGTGGCCGAGAGGGGTGATGAGAGAGGTGCGGTGTCCGGTATCGGTGTCGAGAGGGGGTGAAGGGAAGGGGGCGTTCGGCCGGTGTTAACTCCTCCCCACCACAAGATCTGTGTCCCACAGATTATTAGGCCTTTGTTGCGGGCTCCAGGGTGCCCTGCGTTTCCAGGTTCGCAAGCGGATCCCGCAGCTCAGGGATTCCTTTGGTCGACGTTATCTTTTTCCACACGAGGTACACCGCTGTCATGATGGAGAGAGCTATGACTAGTTCCACTGAGAAGGATATCAAAATCTCATTGGACATGACTGATAATTTTTTCAGGTTCTCCAGGCTGAATTCGTGGACATATTTCAGTGATAGCTCATAACCCGTATCTGGGTTATCTGGGTTAGCACGGCTGGCATTGCCATCAGGTGTGTTGACGAATAGCTGCTGTAGTTCCGGTCGCCGATTGTGATCGTTTCGTTGTCAAACTGCACGACGTATGAGCCTTCTAAGTGGTGTTTCTTGACCGGAGTGGATACTGTTCCATTGAAGTTTGTCAAAAAAATTGTGCCGTCATCGATAAGCTCCACTGTTTCCTGGTTGGTCCTCAAGTAGTCACATTCGGCTTGGCCTCCTTTCAACAGTCTGGGTATGCAACTGTCCTCCTCCAATTTAAGCAGGTTCTTTTCTCGGCAGATTGTTGTGTTACCAATGGATACACAATTTCCGAGAAGGGCGTATGTTTCCAGGCTGTCCATTGCCAGTGTGGTATATTTTAGCACAACTTGTTTACCGTCGGATGTCGTTGGGTAGATCCTTATCAATCGGTACTTCCTGTCCACTACCTTGGGCATCGCTAGGATGTACAAAAGAGTAGTCCCGTGTGTAAGAATTGTAGGTCTGGAAAATTCGACTGCCTCCACGACGTTTTGATGAGGAAGGCTGTCCACCTCTGCCAATATCATGTTGATTTCGTCGTGATCCAAGAGATTCGTGTTGACCACTCCAGTCTTTCCTAGTTGTCAGGCTCTCAGTATCTCGTTGACCTGGTCCGCTATTATAATTGCCTTGCGGAGAACGGCCGTCGTCACGTGGAAGTCCCCGTCTATTGCGTTGACTCTCCCGGTAACATCGTTCAGCTTCTGGAGCGATTCGTGCGTTGAGTCAAACAACTTAGTGTTGATTCGAAACTGCTGGTTGTTGTTCCTTGCCAAGCTGTCCTCCTCTTTCAAGATGGCATTCCAATCCGATTTGTCCGGTGATCCCGCGACCCACTTCCAGGCTGAGCGATTGAGCGTTGTCACCGTGTTGGTGCGCTATCCATGCGCGTTTTTCCTTCCGAAGCGTGTTGCAGATAGTGGCCAACCAAAGCGCCAATATGTTGATCGGTGATTATCATAGCCTCGTTTGCTACCTGGTCGATGAGTTGCTGCATGCGGCCTAGATTGATGACGTGAGCCAGTTTGAAGACGCCATTGGTCCTCCAGACGGTACCTTGTTGTGAGGGGACAACCGGTGCATCATATTTGAAAATATGGAGAGCAGTCGCGACTTGAATAATCGCCATACTTGGGGGAGAGACGTTACCCAATTTTGTTTATTAGTATTTAATCTTAACGTAGTATTTATATTTTTGTTAATTGTTATTACTTAATTAATTATTTTTAGTTGTATGTTTTTTTGTTTTCAATCTAAGTATAGGGTTTTTTTGCCTTTAATATATTTCTGTTTGGCTGGCGTTTTAATATCTTACTAATTTTGTTATTTATTCTTGATTATTGTATTTTTTTTATTTTTTTTCTATATTTGTTCCTATGAAGGGTCTGTGAAACATTTTCAGCGAAGCGGTCTTTAACTTTTTATATGGGACTTATGGAAGACTTTCCCTGATTTAGTCTTGACCGTGACCCTACCATCAACTTCCACCTCCTCTGGTTTGAATCGATTTTTATCCTTGCTCTTGATTTGCCTGTTGGAGACATAAACAATGTCTCCCGGGTTGTATTGTGTCGGCCTATTTCTGTGTTTATTAAGCCTATCGGTTGACATTTTTTGCTTATGTAGGAGTAACCCCCTTATGTCTTCCTGCGTCTGCTCTTTGAAATTGTTGAGTCCCTGATAATTTATCCTGGAAGTTCTATTGAGGAAGATATCGACTGGTTTGCGGTTCGTCACCGAATGGATAGAGTTGTTATATCTGTCCACGGCAATAAAAACCAACTCGGTTACCTTCAGGTTACGGTTGTTTTTCAGACACCGGTATATCTCGAGAAAGGTTGAGTGGAATCTCTCAACCTGGCCGTTTACTTCACTCTTCTGAGAAGGTGTGTAATAAACGGTTATTCCGAGGGATTGTAAATAATTCAGCACTGTGGGGCAGAGTAGATCCCTTTCGTTGTCTGAGACTATTGTTTCTGGTGCTGTGAAATAGTGCAGGACTTCGGTCAGCTTCTCGCGGAGATGGACTGCCGACTTTGATTCAATCGAGAAAAGTTTGGCAAATTTTGAAAATTTATCGATACAACTCAGGAATTTGAGACTCTCGATCGTAAAAAGGTCAATGTGCAGGATTTCGCATGGGTAATTAGGGATAGGGGTTAATTGCAGTTCCGGCTTGGCCGGGTGTCTGTCATATTTAAACATTTTACAGGCCCGGCAGGAAGAGACCAACGACCTAATGCGGCTGGCCATTCTGGGGAAATCAAATTTTTCCAAGATCTGTAACTTCATCTTTTTCGGATTTCTGTGGGCTCTAGTATTCTTTGTATTTATTATTCTAATCGTCTCTTCTTCACCCGCTACATCGGTTACCAGTCTTTGCGTAATGCGAAGTTTGTACCCTGGGAGGTTCTCTCGGCAGCGCTCTTGCAGAGATTGTAAGTAGCACTCAGGAATTTGTATGCCATTGATAATTAATGGTTTCAAGTATTTCATTAAACAGGGTAGCAGGTCTTGTGTGCTATCAATGCGGATCAAGTGACGTACGTATCCCGTATGTGGGGTTTCGCAAGAATATTCTAACCTATCTGGGTTAAAGACAAGTTGGTTCCTAAACACGTTAATAGGGGCTTCCACGTGTGGAATTAAGTCCGATGCGTCTTGAAGCGCACTGTGGACGGTAGCAACGGAGTCCGTTGTTGAAGTTGAGGCTGTGTCGGCATTGAGGTAATTTACGTTCGAGGTGATGCGGGAAAGAGCATCAGCAACCACATTGGATTTGCCCGGCTTGTAAATAAGCTCGCAGTTGTATTCTTCTATGCGCGCTTTCCAGCGTTTCAGCTTAGCATTATAGTTTCGATTGGTGGTCGGTATAAACCTTAGTTGACGCGGCGCCATAGAGGTAGGATCTTAAATTATCAAGGGCCCACACAATCGCTAGCATTTCCTTATCGTTTACTGCGTAGCTCTTCTCTGTTTTATTCAGAGACCGCGAAATGTAGGCGATTGGGCGGTCTTTCCCGTTGTCGATTTGAGAGAGAACGGCTCCTATGGCATAATTGGAAGCATCGGTCGTCAAATGGAAAGGCTTACTAAAGTCTGGGAATGCCAAAACTTCTGAAGAGGCGAGAATGGTTTTCAAGTCATCGAAGGCTTTCTCGCCCTCTACGTCAAGTGAAATTGAAATATTCTTGGATTAAGATGCTTTGACCTGGGCATGTTCTCCCCTCGTGAGGTTCGTCAGAGGTTTCGCGACTTTAGCGTAGTCGCAGATAAATTTCCTATAATAAGAGGTCATTCTTAGGAAACTCTTAAGTTCCTTCAAATTCGTGGGTGGAGGCATTTCTTTTATGGCTCTGACCTTCTTTTCATCTGCGCAGATCCCATCCGCCGTTACCACATAACCCAGAAATTCAACCTGGGTGCGCAAAAACTGTGTCTTTTCCAAATTCACTTGTAACTTGGCCTGCCTTAATTTTTCAAATACAGCGCGAAGGTTGCGCCAGTGGGACTCGTAGTCGTTACTAAATACAATAATGTCGTCGATGTATACGTAGCAAATCTTACCGATGTGCTCTCGTAATACGTCGTCGATCATTCTTTGGAAAACGGCCGGGGAGTTTTTCAACCCGAATGGCAGTCGCAGAAACTCATATTTCCCTATCAGGGTAGAAAATGCCGTTTTGGGTATGTCGGATTCCTTCATGTGAATTTGGTGGAACCCGGATGTTAAGTCAAGAGTGGTGAATAGTTTTGCCTCCCCAGACTGGACAAGGTAGATGTTATATCGGGGATGGGGTAGGTGTCGGAGATGGTGACTGCGTTGAGGCGTTTGAAATCTATCACCATTCGGTATTGTTTTTCCCCGTTTGGCTTTGGTTTTTTTGGGACTACCCATATAGGGCTATTGTAGGGGCTTTTGGAGGGCCTTATTATTCCCTCGCGCAGGAGCTCGTCGACCTGGTTTTCCACTTCTCCTCTCATGTTTGCGGGGTAAGGGTAACTTTTTGAATATATGGGTTACTGGGTACTTGTTCGTATTTCGGCTCGAACACTTGTGTCCACGGCCTCGCCTGGCGAGAGTGGATCAAAAATCGTGGAGAATTCGGAAATTAGGGATTCGAGGCATTCCTTCGCTTCTACTGGGTGTTCACTGTCGATTAGGGAGTGGACACCTAAGGAAGGCATGGCAAGTAGCGGAATTTTTATTCCTGGCGTTATCGTTAAAGAATCATTTTTCCTATCGATGACTGCTTTAAGGGACTTTAGGGTGTCGTCCCCAATAATGCCATGGAAGGCATTTCCGGAAAGGGTTAAGGTTAGATGAGGCGCTGGGGCTGCGCTTAATGCTCGGGTTATCGTTACCCTAGTTCGAGCGATAGGAGTGGCCGGACTGGTGGGGCTCCATTTTGATTGCTCGGGGATTTGAATATCTGTGCGGGGGCTGAGAATTCCTGCCTGCGTCCTGGTACTGGTATTGTTTATTATAAGACGAGTAGTTAGGTTGGGGCCAAGAGTACTTTTGGCGGTAAGGCTGAGGGGATGAAAACTTGCTAGGGTATGTGACATGATTCATTGAGGTCAGATTCTGTAATTCTAAGCGGATTGCGTAGGCCTCTGGCAAATTCTTTGGGCCGCGAATAACTAATAGCTTCGAGAGGTCACCGCTCAGACCTCTGATAAAAACATCCAAGGCTCTGTCCCTATAGGTTTCGACGAGCGCGCTAAGAATCTCCGGGTTTTGATTACCATTTTTAAGACAGCGTATTATCAGGGCAAAATGAGCATTTAGGGTCTTCGTCCCCTGAACCATTTGCCCCATCTGGTATTCCAGCGTGCGCAGATCCCGCTTATC
Source organism: Drosophila subpulchrella (assembly GCF_014743375.2). Taxonomy (NCBI): domain Eukaryota; kingdom Metazoa; phylum Arthropoda; class Insecta; order Diptera; family Drosophilidae; genus Drosophila; species Drosophila subpulchrella. The sequence goes on along the minus strand of NW_023665709.1, from coordinate 107,729 downwards.
GGCGTAGTGGAGCATCAGGACGCGTTTCGTCTCGGGCCTGTCGTCTTCTGCCACGTTGTATGACAAAAGGGTCGTCTCGGCACTACCCCTAATCTTTTGCCTAATGCTAACGACTATAGAGCGATAGAGAGGCCTTTCCTTGATTATCTCGTAATCCTTCAGAATGGCCTCCGCTCTACCCATCCAAGGGTCGTAGCCACCAGCTTCGCCCTCAAACACCTGCAATTCTTTTACACAATCTGGCAATCTAGCTATCTCTTTTAGCTCGTACTCCGTACCAGCGGGGGTCAAGGGCTTTGATTGAGGAGCAACTTCGTTAACCTTTTCTCGAGCCTCCTCTAGGCTCGCTACCTTGTCACTAAACTTTTTCACATCCTCTCTAACATCGACCATCTGGCCAAGCAACAAGGCCAAGGTTGCCTCAAATTTGGTAAGAGCTGCCTTCATTTCCTCCATATTAAAAAAATCGATTCAAAGTTTTGGGGTTTTTAAATGACAACGGGGTGACGGTTAAGATTTTGATTGGATATATTGTTATTTAATAAATTCGCTGAAAAAGCCTCACTTACCCGTGATTCGTGTAATTATATTTGTGTTCCGGTTATGTTCTTCGTGTGTTGAGTCGGTCACTTACAAAGTGCAGATTCTAGAAAAAAAACAAGGAAGAACGGTCGTGGCAAAGTTTTTTTGGATCAATCGATAGGTATTTACAAGACCAATACATTTCAGCTAAAATTTTTTATCTAGCATGAAAATTTTGGGCGCCACAGGCTTGCGCGGTTTGTGGGCGTTAGAGTGGGCGTGGCATATTCGAGTGACAAACTTGCGCTGCGCTCAAGCCTACGAAATCTAAATCTGAAATCCCAGTTCTCTATCTTTGATATTTTCCGAGATATCCGCGTTCATATTTACGATTTTATGAAGTTTGTGTGCGGTTTGTGGGCGTTCAAGTGGGCGTGGCAAACTTTATTATTTATTTTATGTCAATCGATAGGTATTGATGAGAGCAATACATTTCAGTTAAAATTTTTATTCTAGCATGAAAACTGTAGGAGCCACAGTTTTGGGCGGTTTGTGGGCGTTAGAGTGGGCGTGGCACTCTGCTGAAACAAACTTGCGCTGCGTAAGAAGCTCAGGAATCTGTACGCCTAATCTCAATAGCCTCGCTCTTATAGTTTCCAAGATCTCAGCGTTCATCCGGACGGACAGACAGACGGACAGACGGACAGACGGACATGGCTAGATCGACTCGGCTAGTGATCCTGATCAAGAATATATATACTTTATGGGGTCGGAAACGCTTCCTTCTGCCTGTTACATACTTTCCGGCGAATCTAGTATACCCTTTTACTCTACGAGTAACGGGTATAATTATTTTGGTATAGGTACAATTTTTTTTTTTTTTTTTTTTTTTTTTAACGGGCAGTGAATTTTTGCGTGTGTTCGAGTTTTTTAAACTTGTTTCGTGGTTGTGTATATTGTATGAATTTCTTATTTTTGTGGTATATATTTTTGTATATTTGTTGTATATTTTTTTTTACATATTTGTTGTATATATTTTTTTTTATATCTGTTGTATATATTTTTTACATATTTGTTGTACAGATTTTTTCCACATATTTGTTGTATATATTTTTTGTTGTCCCGATTCCCTTCTTTATTCGGTGTTAGGCACGGTGGGCCGTATTGTTCCTTTTTGGTTTTACCACCTACTAAGGTACGGTTGCCACACAATCCACTAGGCGGCTCTTTCTGTGCTGGTAACACTGAGCGTATCTAGTGAATTACCCACACCACTTTTCACTTTATATATTTTGTATTATAGAGGGTAGCCGCTCGTAAACAAGTTACTGCAGCGGTTATCAAAATTTATATTTCTTTATATTTGCAACACACAAACCACCGCGGCGGTTTGGCCGCTTCTTTTGTTTCACTATAACCTTTTGCGCTCGTGAATTAGATCACCGCAGCGGGTCGGTTACTTTAATTAATTATTTTTTCTCGTTCATTTGTCTCGGAATCGACTGGGAACGCGTTTTCTTGTCATATACTTTTTTCCACATTTATTTCATTTTTTAAAAAATGTTTCCAAAAGAAAATTTTTTTTCACACGACACACACAGTTTTCACTTTTTGTCCTAGGGATCCTCATCGCTTAATGGAGAGGTCCCTGTTCGGGCGCCAGTTAAGTCCTTCCCGAAGGGCCTCGTATGTCCCCGGGAAGGACCGACTTAATACCTAGGCATTCCGGTGTATTTGTGCTGTCCCAAGCGTAGCTCGTTCCTCCCAATCAATAGCGTTGGCCCTTGCATACGTTATAGTTCCTCCCAATCAATAGCGTTGGCCTTTGTATACGTTATAATTCTTCTTTATTCAAATAAACTGACAAGTTGCGTTGATTCGCCGGTCCAATTGGCTCTGCCATCAGTCTTCTGCGCCGACACCTGCCAGAGCCCCGTGAGTCCGGTCCCGGCGTCAGCGTCAGCGGCCGGCTGAAGTTTTGCCGACCTCGCAGTTCTCACCGTGCTCCACTTGCACGGCGAGCGGTCAGCGTTCCCGAGCCAGGCCAGCGGATGTCGTTGTGCTGACTTGGCACGGGTTGCGGGGGGCAGGTAGGTCAGGGCCAGGCCGGCGCATGTCGCCGCGCTGCGTCGGCATCGCGGCGGGGGGAAGGTGAAGCCGGCCGGTCAGCCCTCTTTTATTTATTAGGTGGGCTGCCAGCCCTCTGTTGTTAACTTCGCTGCTGCTCCATCGCTGCTGGTACCATAACTTAGCGGCTGCATTATTGCAGCCACTTGAAATTGTAGCCACTCGAATGTTTTGGTGTTGCTGGGTGGCCGAGAGGGTGAGGGCAATGGGCCCTAGTTTGCGGGTGGCCGAGAGGGGTGATGAGAGAGGTGCGGTGTCCGGTATCGGTGTCGAGAAGGGGTGAAGGGAAGGGGGCGTTTGGCCGGTGTTAACTTACATATACATAATATCAAGAAACAATTCGATCATTAAAGTTTTTAAGAAACATTCTGTAACTATTCCCACAATAAACTAAATTTGTATTATCTTACACTACAGTCCCCGAATCTGAAAGCGATTGCCCCGTGGCGTCATTCGTTGGTGACTTGATCCCATTCAGATCATCCTCATCGCACGACACATAGCCTGCAGTGGGGGTGGGAAGAGAGAGGTTGGTCGAGAGATCTGGAACATGTAAAGAGACATTAGGCAGTGTAGGCCTACGATTTATATTTAATGAAGATTGACTTAGAAGAATCTGACCTTTAAAGTTGGAGTCGGAGACATTAAATCGACTTAATAAGTCCGTAAATCCAGCACGAAATGCCTGGAGCTGCAGCTCCGTTTGCCTCATAAATGCTCTAATATCAATTTTGATATGTAGGCATTTAGGGCACGTCCAGTCCAGGTTAGCATTAGATCTAGTGCGATCAGCAATTTGGGCAGCACTATGCCCAAAGTCGGCACATTTAGCGTGCGCAATGTTCTCACATAACCAGCAACTAACAATTGGCTGCCGAGAAGTGATTTTACCAACAAATTGGCAACTAACAACACAGCAGGCAGACATTGTTTACACGTTGAAGTCAGTTAAATGTAGAATGTAGAAAAAGTAGGAAGCTTCAGATGAGTGCCAACAAACAGCTGTGTGGTTTTGAAAAACGCAGAGGAAAGATAAGAAAAGAGAGCGATAAGACCAATTCAGCAAAGACCCGTTATCTCGAAAATGAGAGCCGGTGACTGAAGTTGGGAGAATGTAGCAGAGCGAACGGTGCGAGAGAGCGCCAAAACAACAATGTAAATAAGAAAGAACAACAATGCACAAAGCACCCGCGTCGTTAACTATTATCCAATAAGATAATGGTTTTAACACAAATAACTAATTTGCATTCAAACGGCGGCCTCAACCGAGTTGAAAATGTAAACTTTGGGAATATATCAGATCGGTAATCGTGTACAACAGAGACCGAATTCGAAGTCTCGGGAAGTCCCAAAAAGAATTTCTCTGAGGTTTAAAGCAATACAAAACGTCGACGAGTAGAAGAGGTTGGGATTCGAGATAATTTCTTTTACGTCTGATTTCCAAGGGAATAAATCCATTTCCGAAATAAAAATTGAAGAAGTATTAGCTCTTGTCATGGAATGTCAATTAACTAAACACCATTATTTAATGATAGGTACATTTATTAACTCAAAAATATAGAACATATTGATGCCCATCTATGATCAAGTTCTGTGTGCTAAACAATAAAGCTATCCGGATAACATAAAAATTATTGTCAGCGAATCTCATGCAGAAGTTGGACTTCAAAATTTATTGGATCACACTGCGACACGCATATTGCAACTTCAAGATAAGGTTATCAACTATATTAATGATGATAATCTGATTATATTCGGAAAATGGGGATTTGGTGGTAGCTCGGGTCATGCTGAATATAAACAGACGATGATGGATAGCGGCCTATCAGAAGGCGCTATGTTTGTTACGTCATATATGCCCTTTAGACTCGTTTCAAAGTCGGACTCTTCAAAATAGTTTGGAAGAATCCACGGTCATTATCTACCCGATATTGCAGACCAATCCGGTTCCAATTTCACTATGTGTGTGCAAATTATTATTCGCGAAAAATAAGCTCAGATTTGAAACTATTTCATATAGGGCTGTTGATGTTTCCCCGTGTGGGTACTTCTGTGTTGAGCGCCAACTATAAAGGTCCGCACCGCAGAGTTAAGTTTGCTTATGTTAACTTATATATAAGATTGCCGCATGTTTGGTCACAGTGGCTCCTTGCATTGACCTGTTCTGTGCTAGCGACTTAAAGGATTTGTCAACATTTTCCGTTATCTTATGTATAGTGACATATCCATGGCCCCACATAACTCTATGTATTTGTAGGATGGCGGATCAAACAATAGGTTTGCAAACCCTAACAACCACATTAAGCAATAGCATATTCTTTTCTAATCCATTAAAGACACATTTTTTCATATATGCAAATGTTTTAGGGCTAAAGTTATGCATTGAGTTTAACGGTTTTTAATTAGATTTATTTATTTTTTGAATTTTTAATATTATTTATATAAAACATTTTTTATTTATTGTTTCACTTTTTAACTAATTGTGACCTTATTTGTAACATTTATTATTTAACCATTTCTTAAATTGTGTCAGAATGGGGCTTGAATTGGGGCTGGTGGCAAAATCACATGCACGCTGTGCAAAACTGTGATTAAAACCGAAGGAGATGCCTACAAAACAGTTTGTGGGCATAGATTTCACAAGCTTTGTATTAAAACCCATTTTATGTCGAAAACAACATGTTCCAACTGTGCTACTGTTTGCATTAGCAATCTGATAGATCAGTTAAGCTTACACCCAGGACCGGAAATTGAAATTCCGGGTACATCCACTCCCACTCCCGATAATACAGCTAATTCTATTGGTCTAAATCAACTCAACAGTATGGAAAAAAGAATCTTAACCACCTGGACGCATATATTGGCCCAATTAATAGAGAAAAATGTCCAGAACTGCTTTTAGCGCCTAAATATTGGCTCCGACATACTGGCTCAAACCAGAATCAGGATAGGCAAGTGCATACTTGGCGCGATGATAACTCGCAAAGAGGTAGAGAAGATTCGATAGGCAGAGGTTCAGACTTCAGGTGGGCCAAGTAATGAATGGTTGGAAGCTTACCTTTTCTGGTACAGGTTTATTCACAGATAATTTAATTTATCGGTAACAAGCTCTTACTAACCAGACGTTAGAGGGGAACTTTGAGTTCATGCGCCGCAATATAAGCTCCTTATTCAAGAGAAAGGCCAAAGAATTCTTCTAGAGACATCACAAGTCAGTCAGAAATATAGACTGGAATGGACTTTGTGCGGCTCTCAGGTAGCAGTTCAGAGACGACAGAGATGATGGGGAAGGAACTCATAAGACAGAGAAAACAAAAGGAGTAAAGAAACTTTGCCCATTTCTACGACGAGATAAGCTTAATGTAGGACAAGATGGAAACGCCCTTATCAAACAGCAAACTTGTCAGGATTCTAAAGAATAATTTGCGGCCTGAAATTCGTCACGGTATTCTAAACGTAGACATCACATGTGTACCACATCTTCGCGAAGTCTGTCGACCTGTTAAGCGCACCCATGGGATGCAAAACAGATATCTGAAGTAGACGTTGTGGTGAAGTTGAGGCGATACAATTTTGTTGGAACTGCCATCAAGAAGTTTACCGACATCAACAGTGCAAGCAGGCGAAGCGTGTCTTTTATCATGGATAAAACTTGGAAACGTGTATAAAATTAATTGCAGCAAATGTTAGGCAAAAAACATCCACGGGGGCACGCAGATGCAGAAACACAAACCAAATGCTCCGCGTGCTCAGAACTCCAAACCGAGCCCTGTTCACCCAAAGCCGCAAGATTAGAAGATAAATTTTGTAGGATATGATTTAGCAGGTCAAAGCGAGCTCGATCAGGAAAACGATGCAGATTCAGATCTGGAAGCTTACGATTCAGAGATGGAAACATCCGTGAATTCTCTCAAGAGCTCATATGTCCACATGTGCTTACCAGGAGATGAGCATGAAACTGATGTAGGGACCGATATTTTAAAATCAGACGATCAACAGACGGATTCTCGGAACATAATAATGACGAAAACATTCTGGTCAGAAATGAAGGAGCTGCAGAGCTCCATTAAAGAAATCAAACCTTTAGCAGACTCAAATCTGATCCACGTCCATTTGTAGCTGTGCAGCTGATGGAACAACTAGTAAAGGGTCTGTTAGATTTAGCCGCAGCCGTAAGTTGTCTATGGGGGAATTTGCCAAAGAGTTTTTACAAAGTAGAATAAACTTTAAGAACAAAGCAGCAAATGTTAGTACGGCGGATGGGATCAAACAAGAAATAGTTGGCAAAGTGAGGCTTTCTGAATGCTATGACAAAAGAACAGAAGAATTAGACATTTACATAGTCCCAACACTAAAACAAAACCTTTATTTGGGTATTGACTTTTGGCGCAAGTTTAATCTTCGTCCAACGTTGGCTAGCATATTTGGGCTCGACCTTAAGTCCGTAGAGCACGACCTTGCAAGTGATCAAAGGACGCAGCAGGCAAATGTAGGGAACATGTTTCCTTCTTTCACTCAAAAAGGATTGGGAAAATCCGATTTTATGACTCATTTCATAGACCTACGCAACGCCAAGCCTGTGAAGCAGAGGCACTGTCCTGTTTCGCCCGCCATTCAGAAGTTAAGATATTCTGAGGTAGATCGAATGTTGAAGCTAGGAGTCATCGAGGAATCCAAAAGTGCCTGGTCATCACCTTTAGTTATTGTGAAAAAGCCAGGAAAATTTCGTTTGTGCCTGGACAGCAGAGCAGATTACCCAGGTTGAATTAATAACAAGTCTTGACTTAAATGATGCCTACTGGCAGGTCCCACTAGATGAAGCATCAAGGGATACAACTGCATTTACTGATCCCGGACTTGCCCACTCCCAAACGTAAGTTTGTATTTACCGAGGCAGCATTAGATGCTTTAGAAGGACAAAAAGAAAAACAAGGAAGAACGCTACATTTGAGTGCCTTGACTATCAGATATCCATTACTCAGTTAAAATGACCAAAGGGAGATGGAGATATGCAAGCAGCAAAGCGAGATTGAAATGCGCCACCTACCCGCGATCTCAATATATCGTTGTGTGGGCGGCAAACAGATTTAAGAGTTGTGGGCATTAAAATGGACGTGGCAAATTTTTTGGTCAATCTATAGGTAGTGACGAGACTAAAACATTTAGGTTACAATTTTTTTTCTACCATAAAAATTGTGGGCGCCACAGGCTTCTGCGGTTTGTGGGCGCAAGAGTGGGCGTAGCATATTCGCATAACAAACTTGCGCTGCGTACAAAGCTACAGAATCTATACCCCAATTCTCTATCTTTGATAATTTCCGAGATAACCGCGATGATTTTCTTAAGTTTGTGGGCGATAAAGTGGGCGTGGGTCAATCGATAGGTATTGAAGAGAAGAAGAAGAATATATATACTTTATGGGGTCGGAAACGCTTCCTTCTATCTTGTGAGGAGTTGAATAACTTGCCAGATACGCGGCGAATTCGCGTAGTAACGGCGCGGCGAGGAGAGCGAGAGAGTTTGGAGACCAACGAAGGAGAGCGAGAGAGTTTGGAGACCAATGAAGGAGAGCGAGAGAGTTTGGAGACCAAGGATGGAGATCGAGAGAGAATGGAGACTTCGCGGTCAGAGCAAGAGTGCCGTGTGCAAAAGCGGATAACGGAACTCCACCGGACTTTGGACTCTCCCCTGAACTTTGGACCGGGAGAAGATGTGCCACATCTCGGCAGTGGGACGGCAGCTGTGGGCAGAGCATCGGTTGAAAGCGGTACGTGAAGGACAAGTGGGTCAACCAGGAGGCACGGACTTTGGACCCGGAGTGGAGAGATCCAGCGGGCCGTGCGCAAAAGGGAAATAACGGTTCCCGGAGGCCCTATATAAGGCCGCAGAGCGCTGGAAGCTGGATCAGTCGATCACAAGGAGTCAAACCGTCAAGATCACTCAGATACCAAAGTGAACAATCAAACAACCAGATAATCTACAAGGGAGCAGCAGCAAGTCGAATCGCGAGAGAAGCAGCGCCGTGGGAGCCTACAAGGAGCGAGATTGCTACGTCGAGACGTTCGGGATTGGGATACCAGGAATCTCCGAATTGAGACACAGGTAGCTGAGATCCAAAGGGCATCACACGGCTAGGTCAAGGCGGTCGATTAACCCTGTCCACAAAGTCCTGGCGTTACGCCTGGAAAGAGTATAACAAGCCAGAAGGGAGAGCGGTCGATCGGTAAGGTCTCGAGTGGAATTGTCCAGGAGAGCCCTACGGATTCGACTTGCGAGGTCCCGGAGCGGCGTGCCCGAACCACGAGTATAACAAGCCAGAAGGGAGAGCGGTCGATCGGTACGGTCTCGAGTGGAATTATCCAGGAGAGCCCTACGGATTCAACTTGCGAGGTCCCGGAGCGGCGTGCCCGAACCCCGAGTACCAAAAGCCACACGGAAACGTCCCGGACAAAAAGCAAAAGGGTGAGGCTAGGGTGGAACGAACGAACTAGGCGTGGAAGCGAAGTAAGGCGCGAGGCAGCTTCCTGGCGTTCCGCCTTGACTGTCCGCGCGGGCTGAGCAGAAACCCCAGTGGGACCATCCGGGACAGAGCAAGGGACAGGCGGCGGTGTGTCGAAAGGAGCGATCCTGGAGAGCGCAGCTTCTGTTCACCCTAGTCTGAGAACGGTGACGCTTCCCTAAGCCCCTCGCGAGTCCGAGTCGTTACCAGCAGTCACCAAGTCACGCGTGAGAAGTGAACAGCGAGCGAGCGTCTTCAGGGAGCTGCGAGGATCTTCAGGGAGCGGCGAGGATCTTCAGGGAGCTGCGAGTATCTTCAGGGAGCTACAGGACTGGAGCACCGGGTCATCAAGGCGAGAGGTCGTCGAGTCAATCAGGACCGTCGGAAGCACCGAAGGTCACAAGCAACGAGTCAAGGCCAACCAAGCGACTAAGACACTTGTAATAATATACCCGCAATAAACCCAATACGAACCCGTGAATTCTGTGCTTTCTCACTGAGCTACTGGGCGGTCACGTTAATATAAATTTGGTGGGACGAACACACTTAATACTGAGCTAGCCGCACGAATCTCGTAGCGAGCAGACCATAAAAATCAGTTCGTTACATCTGGCGCCCAACGTGATTGTCCCAGCAGTGAAAGCAATTTAAACAGAATGGGGAAGAAGTGTATCTACCGGCTTAAAAAAGAGGATTTCGCCAATGTCGCACAGAGGCTTAATGTCACCCTGGACGGCAGATTAGAGGACATGAGAAAAGCATTATCCGAGTATTACTCAGAAACGGATAATGACCCACAACTCGTTGACATCTGGGCCGATTTGGAAGCCACATACCACGACAAAGCCGGCCCCAGCATCACGTTAACAACCGCCGAAGGGGACAACTTAGTGGCAAGCCTGAGCGTTGACAACCTACAAAAGGAGGCAAACAGGAGAGAATCAAGCCAAGACAGGAAAACAACAGCGCTGATCTCGAGACCCAATCAATCAGACTATGCAAGGATCGCTAAACAGGTCCGCGAATGGTCGTTCAGGTTCGACGGAGCGGAAAAACCGTTCGAGTTCCTGGAGCAGGTGGAATGGTCCGCCAACACATACGGCTTGGAGTTAGACATGATTCCCCGAGCGATGCCTGAATTGCTGAAGGGAAGGGCTTTGAAGTGGTTCATCGCCACACATACTTTCTACCGAGAGACTTCTTCACCAGGCTGGCGGATCAGGTCAGGCAACGGAAGCAGGGCTTCAGCGAGTCGTTCAAAGACTACATGATCGACATGCAGACGATGGTGAGGCCACTTAATTACTCCGCTATGGAAACCCTAAGGATCATCAAGGAAAACTGCACCCCCAGTCAAAGGATCTTCCTAACATACAAAGTGTCGGACCTGGACACGCTGATGATATTAGCAGACGAGTATGAAGAACTCGAAAAGGAGCGGGAAGCGTTCGCGCAGGAAAACAAATTCTCTAAGAACAAGTCGGCATCGCCAGCGCAGGTAACATGCAGAAGATGCGAAGAGACAGGAATCCAGGAGACACGGGGAAACGACCAATGGTCGCCACCTAACCGAGTACCACGGCAGCAGGCAACAGGAGCACCACGCGGAGGCCAATGGACACCACCACAACAGCAACAGATGCAACCAGCAAACAATGTTTGGAGGCCACCAAGTACAACACAAAGGCCTCGTGAAACGACACACATCACAGACCCCCAGGAGGCCTGCCGAAAGTGCGGCGGTCATGCACACTGGGCGCGGGGATGTCGGCACCAACGCCTGTTGTTCTGCTGGGTGTGCGGGAGAGTAGGCGTCAGGAGCGTTGAATGCTGCCAGCAGGCGGGAAATGCCCAGCGATCTCAGCCGCAGAGAGGCGAGCGGGGGTCGCAAGATGCTACCTCTCCAAACTAACGGGAAAGCTGATCGAGGAGGAGCAGCAGTTGTCCGCAGCGGTGACGATTGGTGGGGGCACATACAAGGCCACAATCGATACCGGGGCAACAGCAAGCTTTATAAGCAAAGAGCTGGCGGACGACCTGGCTGCCCTCGGAAAGATTACGAGGATACGACGGCAAGTTAGGTTGGCAGACGGAAGATGTGGCGGAATCGATGAGCAGCTGGAGGTGGAAATCGCGTTCGGGAACAAGCGACTGAGCATGAGCCTGCTGATACTACCAGGGGTAGTGGATTCATTGGTGTTGGGATTGAACTTTCTAACACAAGTCGGTACCGAAATTAAGTGCGCTGGACACGAAGTGATAATACCGGCCAGGAATCGTCACAAGGGATGGCTTGAGGAAAAGTTGTCGGTGGCAGTCGTTCAACGGGCAAGCGAAGATGACGACACGACGAAATTCCTGGAGGCAGAGCTATCGACTTTCAGCAGCATGAAGGGAGCATCAAACATGGCAGAGCATCAGATCACGATGAAAGACGACAAACCAATAAAGCAGCGATACTATCCCAAGAATCCGAAAGTTCAAGGGGAGATCAATGCGAAGGTGGACGAGCTTCTCCAAATGGGATACATAGAACACTCAACAAGCCCATACAGTTCTCCCATCGTGATGGTTAGGAAAAAGACGGGCAAATGGAGACTGTGCGTCGACTTTAGGCAAATAAACGCCAAATCTGTAAAGGATGCCTACCCGATGCCCCGAATAAATTATATTCTCGACCAACTGAGGGAAGCACGGTACATCAGCAGCTTGGACCTAAAGGATGGGTACTGGCAAATCCCACTGAAAGCGGACAGCAGGCAGTTTACGGCGTTTACAGTGCCGGGGAAAGGTTTATTTCAATGGAAAGTAATGCCATTCGGACTTCATTCGGCGTCTGCGACCTTTCAACGGGTGCTGGACCGGGTGATCGGCCCCGAAATGTCGCCGCACGCATTTGCTTACCAGGACGACATCATAGTGATCGGGCGCTCGCTGGAAGAACACAAGGCCAACCTAAAGGAAGTGTTCCGACGACTAAAAGAGGCAAATCTGAGATTAAACCCTGAGAAGTGCCAATTTTTCAAGAAAGAGCTGTTATATCTCGGTCATCGAGTGACTAGCGAAGGAAAAGGCACGGATCCGGAAAAGGTAGCAGCCATCGCCGAACTAGAACCACCATCTACAGTAAGAGAGCTCCGACAGTACCTGGGCGTGGTACCGCCGGTTTGTACCTGACTTCGCAAAAATAGTCAAACCTTTCAACGATCTGCTACGCAAGGGCAATAAATGGGTGTGGACGCAGGAACATCAGACGGCGTTCGAAGAGGTGGAGGCAAGACTCGAAGAGGTGGAGGCAAGACTCGTCGCAGACCCCGTACTGGCATGCCCGGACTTCGAAAAACCATTCATCATGCAAACTGACGCAAGCGACTACGGCATCGGGGCAATCTTGACCCAGGAAACTGAACGAGGCGAAAAGGTAATCTCTTACTCAAGCCGAACGTTCAACGGCGCTGAGAAGAATTACTCAACGACCGAGAAGGAGTGCTTGGCAATCGTCTGGGCAATCCGAAAGCTCAAGCCGTATCTGGAAGGTTACCACTTTAAAGTAGTAACCGACCACATGGCACTGAAGTGGCTCAACAGCATAGAGAGCCCTTCAGGGAGGATCGCCAGATGGGCCCTGGAGTTGCAGCAGTACGACTTCGAAATAGCGTAGAGGAAAGGGCAACTCAACGTGGTGGCAGACGCTTTGTCAAGGCAGCCACTGCCGGAAACGCTTCGAGGGATCAAGGAGACGTCGGCGGCGGAAGCTTCTGCAGCATGTAGCTGGATTCTGGAAATGCACGAAAAGATAAGGACCCAGCCGCAAAAGTATCCGGACTACGTGATGGAGGGTAACACCCTGTACAGGAATCTACCTCATAGAGCGGGCAGCGAAGATGTTGCAACATGGAAGATGTGCGTCCCGAAAGCTCTACGGGAAACGGTGCTGAAGGAGAACCACGACTCACCGGCGGCTGGCCATGTAGGAAGCCGAAAGACAATAGCACGTCTGGCAGCCCGGTACTACTGGCCAGGAATGCACAGAGACGCCCGAGCCCACGTGCGAGTATGCGAGACATTCATGAGATTCAAGCCGAATCAGATGCAAATGGCTGGGAAAATGCTTACGCAGGTGCAGAGGAACCATGGGCTACGGTATGTGCGGACTTCGTCGGACCCCTGCCGCGTTCGAAGCACGGCAACCAAATGCTGCTGGTATTGATAGACATGTTCTCCAAGTGGACTGAGTTGGTGCCGCTGCGAAGCGCGACGGCCGAGTCCCTAAAGAAAGCTTTTAAAGAACGCATAATCGCGAGGTATGGGGTCCCCAAAATAGTCATAACGGACAACGGAGTCCAGCTTACCAGCAAAACTTTCAAGAGTTTCCTGGCCGAAATGGGAGCCAGGCAACAGTTCACAGCTCCATACACCCCACAGGAGAACCCGACTGAGAGAGCCAATAGGACGGTGAAAACAATGATTGCGCAGTTCGCAGGGCAGAACCAAAGAGACTGGGACGAAAAATGGCCAGAAATCATGCTGGCAGTAAACACGAGCGTTTCAGAATCCACAGGTTACACACCGTCTTGCATTACCCAAGGCAGAGAACCAAGACTACCGAGCGCCCTATACGACAGAGAAACCGTAGGGACCGGACGACCGACAGAGACCCCGGAAGAGAATGCAAACAAACTCAGAGAAATCTTCGAGATTGTAAGGCGGAACCTGGAGAAAGCATCCCAGGGCCAGGCTAGGCATTATAACCTAAGGAGGAGGCAATGGACGCCAAAGGTGGGTGACGTCGTGTGGCCCAAGGAACACCACTTATCAAAAGCAGCCGAGGGGTTCGCAGCAAAATTGGCCCCAAGATACGACGGACCTTACCAAGTCATAGGTTTTGCGTCACCAGTAATCTGCAAAATACGACACATAAACACAAAGAAAGAGCGGACCATCCACGTAAGCGAGCTGAAACAGCAACAAAAGGAAAACACAAGCGAGCGGCTACAGCAAGCAGACACAACAGATGCAAAACAACATTAAAAGTCCAAGGATACCTCCAAGGATGACCAAAGGATACTACGAAAGGATCCCAAGGATACCTCCAAGGATGCCCAAAGGATACTACGAAAGGAGTCCAAGGATACCTCCAAGGATGACCAAAGGATACTACGAAAGGATCCCAAGGATACCTCCAAGGATGCCCAAAGGATACTACGAAAGGAGTCCAAGGATACCCCCAAGGATGCCCAAATGATACTACGAAAGGAGTCCAAGGATACCTCCAAGGATGCCCAAAGGATACCACGAAAGGAGTCCAAGGATACCTCCAAGGATGCCCAAAGGGTATTACGAAAGGATTCCAAGGATACCTCCAAGGATACTCAAAGGATTCTACGAAAGGAGTCAAAGGATACGTCCAAGGATTCCCAAAGGGTACTACGGAAAGATTCCAAGGATACCTGCAAGGATTCCCAAGGGATACTACGAACAAATTCCAAGGATACCTTCAAGGATTCGAAAGGGATACTACAAACCGACTCCAAGGATACTACAGGGCATCTACAAGGGCGCAATGAAACACATAAAGGACATCAGGAGAACGTTAAGAACACAAAGGGAGCGAACCAGAGCGTCTAAGGTCTCGATTGGGACTGATCGGGGGAAAGGAAAAAACACGCATCAAAAGTCTGCCGAAGGAAGGGGGAAGACGGCACAGAGCAGAGAGCTGTACCGTAGATCTGGGTAGTAAGAAGGAGAGGCCGATGGAAATAGCGGGATTGAGCAAAGAGGAAGGCTCGGAACCGAGGTGTCGTTAAAGGGAGCCCAGGCTCCAGCTGAACAATCAAAATCGACGAGCATCATGAGCACACGCATAACCAGGAGCGAAGCGCGTAAGATGATGGCTGCCCACCAGCCGTCCGGAGGATCTAGCCCGGGGCAAGGATGGTCGGCAGCCCGGCCTACCCGAACCTCGCGGCGGATCTCCGGGCGGGGCGTCCCCGAGCCGGTTATCAGCTCCGACAGCGACGTCGAGTTGGTGGAGGACCCGCGGGTGGAGCAACGGCGATGGCGGCTTCGCAGAGCGGTCAACCGGGCCGACGGACGCATCCCGACTGGCACGGCGGAGGTGGAGTGGGCCAGCGAAGAGCCGCCCCAGGACCAGCTAACTCCCAGTAGCCATGCCGAGGCTGTGGTAGCGGCTACGTGGGAGTTTCGACGAAAGTGCGAGGCGCGAAGGCGGAGCGAGGAGCGGCGGTTAAAGGAGATGGAGGAGTCGCCGAAGTGGCAGGCCCAACTGCGGATGGCCGAGGAGGAGGAGCAGCAGCTGTGGGAAAACCCGGGGTACCCACCCACGCCGAGGTATGCGCTCGAGCCCTGCATCCCGCGCCAAGGACAGGGCCATCGACGCCAATGTCTACCGGGAGCGCGACAGTAACCGCGGAGCCTCTGGAGCGAGGACCCTGGGTGTGGCCTGAGCCCGTGAAAAACGGCCGTCCTCCGCTCAAGCGGCAGCACTCGGCGCCCGAAGTATCCGAGGTGGTGGCACGGCCGAAATTGTCGCGGACGGTGTCGGCGCCGGAGGGCCAGCGATGGCGAGAGATCGTGGAGCATGAGTGGCCCGAAGGGATCGCGGAGGCACCGGTGGTAGAGGAGGCTCGCATCCTGGGCGGCAGGCGCAGCGTGCGCGTATGGAGAGAGGGGCGCGCGTTCCGCGTTCGGCTGGGGCTGGCGGGCACGAGAGTGTTCGAGGAGCGGCCGAAATAAAAGTTGAATAAAATGAACAAAAACGGAGTTTGAAAACCGGCATAAAACTGAAACAGGGCCCAGAAGTAAGGGGCATACATGGCAGCTCCAGCATCCTGAAATTCGTACTGGGTTAATACAGGAAGCAGCCAAACGACACCAAAATGCTCACCTGCAGCGAAGCAAATGCGAAGTCCTCTCCGCACCAGCTCTCGAGTGTTGCCAGCGTGAAGCCAGGCTCAGCCGCCTGAGGTCGATTGAGAGAGGTCGAGAGAGAGAGACGAGAGGCGAGAGAGGTCGTGTGGAGAGAGAAAGGTTGAAATAGAAAGGAGTGAGGAAATGCGAAAACTTACCTAGAAAGGTGCAAAATCACCATGAGCCAGGGAAGGGGGCGCCTCGATAGGCGATCGATTGGCACTAGATGAAAGTGCGATCGATGGGTACACGACAAATGGTAATATCGGCCAAAGGTGGAAATATCGCAACGAGCAGGTGGCAACGCCGCACCGTCGATATCGATATGCGAATGAACATCGATCACGCACGAATGGTGTGACCAGGCGGAGGAAGCGATAAAAGGAGTGGAACGCAGCAATGAGTAGCGAGCTGGGGGATCGATAACTCACGAGTATCGATGTTCCAGTGGAGTCAGGGAGAATATCGGCGCGGGAGATTCAAGTTGCTACAAGGAGGAAGACCAGCGCTGTAGGAACTCAACGGAGCTAAGAGCGTCGAGGGAGCATCGAGGGAGCAACGAGGGAGCGACGCGGGAATCACAAGGACTCGAAGGCTGGGATTAAGCAAGGAAACGCCGGACAGTAGGAACCAGTCTTAAATGTTTCCCGAAGTAAGGGGGAATGTGAGGAGTTGAATAACTCCCCACAAGTAGAAACAGCAGCAGATGGCCGGCCGCTTGCCAGATACGCTGCGAATTCGCGTAGTAACGGCGCGGCGAGGAGAGCGAGAGAGTTTGGAGACCAACGAAGGAGAGCGAGAGAGTTTGGAGACCAATGAAGGAGAGCGAGAGAGTTTGGAGACCAAGGATGGAGATCGAGAGAGAATGGAGACTTCGCGGTCACAGCAAGAGTGCCGTGTGCAAAAGCGGATAACGGAACTCCACCGGACTTTGGACTCTCCCGTGAACTTTGGACCGGGAGAAGAAGTGCCACATCTCGGCAGTGGAGTGGCACACAGGCGTGCCACAAACATCATGGGAATCAGCGGGACGGCAGCTGTGGGCATCGGTTGAAAGCGGTACGTGAAGGACAAGTGGGTCAACCAGGAGGCACGGACTTTGGACCCGGAGTGGAGAGATCCAGCGGGCCGTGCGCAAAAGGGAAATAACGGTTCCCGGAGGCCCTATATAAGGCCGCAGAGCGCTGGAAGCTGGATCAGTCGATCACAAGGAGTCAAACCGTCAAGATCACTCAGATACCAAAGTGAACAATCAAACAACCAGATAATCTACAAGGGAGCAGCAGCAAGTCGAGTCGCGAGAGAAGCAGCGTCGTGGGAGCCTACAAGGAGCGAGATTGCTACGTCGAGACGTTCGGGATTGGGATACCAGGAATCTCCGAATTGAGACACAGGTAGCTGAGATCCAGAGGGCATCACACGGCTAGGTCAAGGCGGTCGATTAACCCTGTCCACAAAGTCCTGGCGTTACGCCTGGAAAGAGTATAACAAGCCAGAAGGGAGAGCGGTCGATCGGTAAGGTCTCGAGTGGAATTGTCCAGGAGAGCCCTACGGATTCGACTTGCGAGGTCCCGGAGCGGCGTGCCCGAACCACGAGTATAACAAGCCAGAAGGGAGAGCGGTCGATCGGTACGGTCTCGAGTGGAATTATCCAGGAGAGCCCTACGGATTCGACTTGCGAGGTCCCGGAGCGGCGTGCCCGAACCCCGAGTACCAAAAGCCACACGGAAACGTCCCGGACAAAAAGCAAAAGGGTGAGGCTAGGGTCGAACGTTCGTTTACACTAGGCGTGGAAGCGAAGTAAGGCGCGAGGCAGCTTCCTGGCGTTCCGCCTTGACTGTCCGCGCGGGCTGAGCAGAAACCCCAGTGGGACCATCCGGGACAGAGCAAGGGACAGGCGGCGGTGTGTCGAAAGGAGCGATCCTGGAGAGCGCAGCTTCTGTTCACCCTAGTCTGAGAACGGTGACGCTTCCCTAAGCCCGTACGGCCGATACCCCTCGCGAGTCAGAGTCGTTACCAGCAGTCACCAAGTCACGCGTGAGAAGTGAACAGCGAGCGAGCGTCTTCAGGGAGCTGCGAGGATCTTCAGGGAGCGGCGAGGATCTTCAGGGAGCTGCGAGTATCTTCAGGGAGCTACAGGACTGGAGCACCGGGTCATCAAGGCGAGAGGTCGTCGAGTCAATCAGGACCGTCGGAAGCACCGAAGGTCACAAGCAACGAGCCAAGGCCAACCAAGCGACTAAGACACTTGTAATAATATACCCGCAATAAACCCAATACGAACCCGTGAATTCTGTGGGACGAACACACAATATACTGAGCTAGCCGCACGAATCTCGTAGCGAGCAGACCATAAAAATCAGTTCGTTACAATCTGTTTCATAATTTCCGACGAAAATATGTAAATTAGTCCTCGAGTAACGGGTTTAATTAGTTAAGAATTATATTTTTATTTAATGCTTAAGCATCGATTTTTTTACATAATTTTATTCGAAGATATTGGTAGCGTGAGAGAGGCGTCCAGGTAAAGGCGCATAGGCGACCAAAATGCAAAGAGAATTCGCTGTTGACGTCTTTTGTGGTTGTTGTAGTTTTTATGAAGCATGGCAAAGTAGGGCTTACACCCTTAAATCTCTTCCCAAACAGATTTGCAGCGGATGCCTCGACTGGATGCGCTTTCATCGTGGATCCCAAAAAAGCGAGTGAGTCTGTTCAAAAATAATGCCTAACATCTTTGCACAAAATCAAATGTAGTGCAGGGCCCTAGGCCAAAACAAATCCAAAAAAAGAAAAAAAAACAACAGCTTTTAGAAGCTTAAAGCAGAACATCCTAGGGCCTATTTCCATGCCCTGCGCATATGAGGGTTTTTCAGTTGCGCTTCGTCTAAGCGACGTTCGCTTAATTATGAACCAACGGACGTCGATAAGACCCTCCAATCTAAACAGATCAACTACATGAATAAACCAGTTCGATTCGAAACCGGTAAATGAGGCAGCGAAGAAACTTAGAAATTGTAATATTCGAACAGCCACTGACAATCCTTCGGAAGTAAAGAAAGAACTACCCTTCATACCAGAATATGACAAGCGGAATACTCTGAATCTCTAGCAGAATATTCCGAAGCCATAGACCAAGCCGACCAAAAATATCAATACGACTACGCTTATTTTTTTTTATTTGAATAACCGACTCCTCATTACCTTATTTCGAGTGTAAGCTAAAGAGTGGAGAAATTTTGAAGATACTAACAGCCACCAATTCAAATAACAACTACATTTTACCAACATTTGTTTAAAATTCAGTAGAAAATAAATCAAATTTTAACGCCATTTCCGTTGGCGGAAATATTAGAATTACTCACCATAAAACAGGCAACCTATTGGATAACCGTAGTACAACAACTAAATTATATCTATTACCTACACTTAAAACATTCCATGCCCTATTAGGAAACGATAGGTTAAAGGAATTAGGAGCAATATTAACACAGACACCAAAACTTTGTCGTTGAAAAATGGCAAAATCATAACTATAAAAGATCAAAAATTTGACGAAGTAGACGTAATAATATCTCGGACAGACCATCTACAAAATCGCAAAAGATAGCCCAATGAAAAATTGACTTAATCGACATATGTTAATGCTGGAATCCGTACCAGTACCGACACACTTATGTACTCAAAGTTTTATCAAGGTCCAATGGCACTGAATGATGAAATACACCGACAAGTATTAAAACTTTTAGAAAACATTATAATACAGATGGTCGTATTATATTGATCACCTTATAATTCACTAGTTTGGATAGTACCAAAAAAATTAGATAGATCCCATATAAAAAAGTAAAGGATGGTAATAGACTTCAGAAAACTAAACAGTGTAACTATTGCAGATAGATACCTTATACCAGACATTAATGGAGTTCTTGCACAACTAGGAAATAATTAAATGTTTTTCGTGTTAGATCTCAAGAGCGGCTTCCATCAAATTCCTTTGAAGAAAAGCGGTATAAAAATAACAGCCTTTTCTGTGAAAAAAGGAAAATTTCAGTACACAAGACTTCCATTCGGGCTGAAAATGAACCATATATATTTCAGCGAGCACTAGATGATATTCTTAGGGAACATATAGGGAAAATTAGCTACATTTGTATCGTCTTTGGCCCGGACGAAGAATCGTATTCCAAAGATTTAGAAAAATTATTTGAAACTTTGAATAACGCCAATATTAAGTGCCAAGTGGATAAGTATGAGTTCTTTAAAAACAAAGTTGAGTTCTTAGGATTTATAATATCGGACAAGGGAATCGAGACAAGCCCCGCAAAGGTAGAAGAGATCGCTGGCTACCCATATCACAAAACAGTTAAGGAATTAAGATCTTTCCTCAGACTTTTTGGGTATTATAAGAGATTTATCATGGGCCATGCCGTGTTGACTTAACCTCTTACAACTGTACTTAGAGGAGAGGATGAGCGAATTGCAAAGGCGACTTCATCAAGGAAAGCTATTCACTTAAATGATGAAGCCATGCAGGCTTTCATTAGCTTTAAAAATACCCTAACATCAAAAGGCGCAATTTGGCAGTATCCCAACTTTAATGAAGAATTCGTGTTAGCTACTGATGCTTCTGGCCAACGATAGGAGCCGTACTTTCACAGATGATCAGACCCATAGCTTTCGTATCTAGAACTTTATCCCCATCTGAAGAAAATTATCGCTTAGAGAATACCTTTACGGTGGTACTAAAGTAAAAATGTACACCAATCACGAACCTCTTAAGCAAGATTGTAATTGCAAAAGAGGAATTGCGACTAAAAGATGGACATCATACCTTGATGAATATAATAAGGAATTACTTTATAAACCTGGAAAGGAAAATGTAGTAGCTGACGCCTTATCCAGCATCCCTAAGGGTAATGACATTAACTCAATGACAGCAACAGCGCTGAGAGCTCTGGGCACCGCCTTTCCCAGTGTTGAGGCCCCAATAAGTGCATTAAAAAACCAAATTGTTATCCATAAAGACAATCCACCTGACTATCAATTTACTATTCCATTCCCCGCCTTTCATAGATATACTGTTAATCGACCAGACTTTCATAAAGACAACCTTATCGAAATATTAAAGAAATGTTTAAGCCAGAAGAAATAATGAAGGAGATTAAAAAAAAAACAAGGAAGAACGCTATAGTCGAGTACCTCGATTATCAGATACCCGTTACTCAGCTAAAGGAACCAAAGGAAAATGGAGATATGCAAGCAGCAGAGCGAGATTGAAATGCGCCACCTACCGGCGGTAGACAGATTTAAGCGTTGCGGGCGTTAGAGTGGGCGTGGCAAAGTTTTTCTTGGATCAATCGATAGGTATTGACAAGACCAATACATTTCAGTTAAAATTTTTTATCTTGCATGAAAATTGTGGGCGCCACAAGCTTGGGCGGTTTGTGGGCGTTAGAGTGGGCGTGGCATATTCGAGTGACAAACTTGCGCGGCGCTCAAGCCTACGGAATCTAAATCTGAAATCCCATTTCTCTATCTTTGTTGTTTTCCGAGATATCCGCGTTCATATTTACGATTTTTTGAAGTTTGTGGGCGGTTTGTGGGCGTTCAAGTGGGCGTGGCAAACTTTTTTTTGGGTCAATCGATAGGTATTGACGAGAGCAATACATTTCAGTTAAAATTTGTATTCTAGCATGAAAACTGTAGGAGCCACAGTTTTGGGCGGTTTGTGGGCGTTAGAGTGGGCGTGGCACTCTGCTGAAACAAACTTGCGCTGCGTAAGAAGCTCAGGAATCTGCACGCCTAATCTCAATAGCCTAGCTCTTATAGTTTCCAAGATCTCAGCGTTCATCCGGACGGACAGACAGACGGACATACGGACAGACGGACAGACGGACAGACGGACAGACGGACATGGCTAGATCGACTCGGCTAGTGATCCTGATCAAGAATATATATACTTTATGGGGTAGGAAACGCTTCCTTCTGCCTGTTACATACTTTCCGACGAATCTAGTATACCCTTTTACTCTACGAGTAACGGGTATAATTATCAGGATAATTTTTGATCCATTAAAATCAGGTTTACCCAAAACTAATAAAACATTTAACAAAGGAATCGGTTCCGAAGAATATAATATTGGAAGAAAACAGAATAGCAGTAGAAAACAAGGAAGAACGCTTTAGTCGAGTACCTCGAGTAAAAACTGTAGGCATAGTTTAGGGTGGTTTGTGGACTTAAGAATGGACGTGGGACCCTGCTGAAACCAACTTGCGCTACGCAAGAAGCTCAAGAATCTACATACCAAATCCCAGCTTTTGTAGTTTCTAAAATCTCAGCGTTCATACGGACGGACGGACAGACGGACATGGCTAGATCGACTGGGCTGATGATCCTGATCAAGAATATATATGCTTTATGGGGTCGGAATCGCTTCCTTCTACCTGTTACATACTTTCCGACGAATCTAGTATACCTGTTGGATCAGATTATTAACAAAATACTGTTTAACCTAATGTTTACATATGTACAGCTGTAAGCCCTCTAACAACGCTCCGCTATGCTCGGCTTAACGAGCGTTCGGAAATAAAGGCAGTAGCTTATCATCTTTGAAAGAGAAAAGTCGTATTGGTCTTGAGTTTCGGTTGCTCGATTAGTTTATACTTAAAATTTCCTGCACCCCCATACTCAGATTTAAATGAGCTATAATTATAGAAAACGCTCTATAATTTACCGTTAATTTTGGCGCAGAACTTGGGCAGTGTTTGCAAATTTAAAAGTTATAAACAATTGAACAATTCCTAATTTATGGTCGTGAAAATTTACGGCCGCTTTCGTCGTCACGCTGAGGCTGTGAGCGCAGTCAGCTCTACTCTCGTCGCATCGCAAAGCTCTTCACAAGAGCATCCGACTTATCGGCGCTTCTGAATTACAGTTAGCCCATTTCTTTGCTGCTCGCCTGGTGTCGCCACTGTTGTCGAACTTCAATTTTACTGCGCGTCTTTCGTCGCCGCTGTTGCCAGTCTTCAGCTCGCTCTCGCGCTCGTTGCTGCCGAAACTTCAGTTTTGCTGCTCGCCTTTCGCCTCCGCTGCTGCCAATCTTCAGCTCGCTCTCGTCCCTGCTGAATCTTCAGTTGGCCTCTACATTGATCGCATTCGCACACATTTCGCACCAGGATCGCTGCTCGCCGCACTTCGCAAATTGATCGCCGTTTATCATTGCGACCAACATTAAAAGGAATATAGCTAGCACTAAAACCCTTGTAACAACAAGCGCTGGCGAAGACACCGGACTTTCCAGCGCCAAACTACGATGCCGGCTAGGAATTCTGGAGTCTTACTTCATGCAAGCAATGGCAGTCCAATCTGAGATTGAGACGTTGGACCCCAACGACAGCGGTCGTGGAGAATTGGAGGACAGCTATGTCGAGGCCAAAGTCGCCATCAAGGATCAGATAGGTGAGGAACTCAACAGCACTAGACCACCACACTCATCGTTTTCGATGGCCCAATCCAGTTCGATTGCTCTGTCGTCGTCGAAGTTGCCCCGTCTTAGCTTGACAACGTTTGACGGAAAATTTGCAGAGAACAAAAATGTAATCAGCCCGTTCACACAAATTATCGCTCGTGAGGCAACCATGAAAAGTTTAATTTAGAAAAGTTCAATATCTTCAATCAAGCAACCTCACATGACTAGGACCAGTCCATCCAAGCAAGACATCTCGAAATCTGCTGTATGGGCATAAATCATCGTTCGCAATCACTCAATCTGCATGTGCGCTATGCTCACCAGCTGGCCACAAACTGTTTGGATGCCCAAAATTTCAATCGATGACAACACCTGCAAGGTCACATGTCATTGGTGGCCAATCCAGCTTTTCACGAGTCGCATAACTATATACCCCACAACTGCGTTTTGAAGCCATCGAGCACGTCTACCAAATTGCGAGTGGCTTTCGACGCCTCGTGCACAACAACTTCGCAACTGTCGCTTTATGACCTACTGCTTATGCGTTCCACTGTGCAAACGGATCTTTATCTGCAGCTTCTCTAATTCAGACTGTTTCAATTTGCCATGAGAGCTGACGTGACAAAAATGTACAGGTCGTCGATCAAAGCTTTCGAAAATATCAATACATATTTGGAGAGACTGAAGACGTTCCAGCTGAATACCGTCACTTACGGAACCGCCGCTGAACCGTATCTAGGAGTGCGCAGTTTACACTATTTAGCTGATAAGTACAAGGAGGAGTTCCCGACCGGGGCATCGGTTATCAAATCATCGTTTTACGTGGACGACCTGCTTTGCGGAGCAGACGACATACTCACCTTGCAACTCATCAAGTTCTCGAAGTTCTTCAAAGGGGGAACTTTCCGTTGACTAAGTGGCACTCAAACCACTCTGAGTTCACTGATTACGAGCCCACGAAGAGACTCAACATCTGTGAGGACAATGTTACAACTCGATGATGCGTTTCTGTTCACCTTTGCTTCAAACAACCAACCTTGCCAGCTATAAAGAGATCCATCTTATCCATCGCATCATCACTCTTTGACCCCCTTGGTATTGTGTCACTCATAATCATCGTGGCGAAAATGATTTTTCAGGAACTGTGGATACTCAACCTTAATTAGGACGAATCGGTTCCGCAATCCCTACATGATGCATGAACCGACTACTTAGAATCCTTGAACATGTTGCCAACTCTTCAAGTACCTCTGGGTTGCCTTTAAAATATTGTGTGTACGTGCAAACTGAAGGACCAAGTAACATCACCGTTCGGTTGTGAAAATCAAAGTCAAGAGTAGCCTCTGTCAAGAAACAATAGCTTCCGAAACTGGAACTGTGCGCCGCACACTTACTCGCTCAACTGCTCGACAAGATCAAAGGATTGTTAGGCGAAAGACTCAAGCCGTCTTACCTCTGGTCAGACTCAAAAATAGTACTCCACTGGCTCCATCAGCACTCCGTTAAGCTCTCAACCTTCGTAGGAAATCGCGAGTTTAACATCTGCCGCCAAATGGAGATTCGTGCCCACCCAAAGCAACACAGCCGATATTGTCTCTCGTGGTAGCACTGTCACTGAACTGTACGCAAAGGTCCTCTAAAGTTTCTTTCTCTTTTTGTAGACACCGCTACTGGATTCGAACTCATAAAGGTCGGAGGACGACTCGACTATTCCGATCTTCCTGAGAGTGAGAAGCACCCACTACTACTTCCCAGCCAGTCATCAATGGCAGTTAAATATGTCCGCCACCATCGCACTCGAAACTTCCATGCCGGACCAAAGGCGTTAGTGGCGCTACTTCGTCTGAAATTCTGGATCATCAATGCAAGGGACTTAGCGTGCCGTATTAAATCGACCCGTACTACTGCAGCAAGTAATGGGTCAATTACCCAAGGCAAGATTGGCAATCAGTAAGCCCATCAGCACATATAAACAGATATCTCTGAATACTCGGAAAGCCTCCATCAAAGAGCTATCTCGCCGTGTTCGTATGTCTCGTCGTCAAGGCCGTGCATATTGAGGTGGTCACAGATTTGAGCACAGAAGCATTTCTGGCGGCTCTGAAGAGATTCTCTGGACGTCGCGGGCTCCCCACAGATATTTACTCTGACAACGCGACCAATTTCGTTGGCGCCTCCAATCAGCTGCACGACCTAAAGAAGTTCCTGTTCAATGAGAAGGCTCAAACCGCAATTCAACAATTTTGTGCAACTGACTTCATCAGCTTTCAGTTCATCCCACCCGGGGCACCGCATTTTGGTGGGCTGTGGGAATCGGCAGTGAAGAGCGCAAGAGGCCTACTCAACAGAACCTTTGTAAACATTAAGCTCAACAGTAGTGGCTGAGATAGAAGCTATCCTCAACTCACGCCCCCTTACACCGATGTCATCAGATTCTAACGATCTCTCAGCTCTGACAGCAGAGAAGATCACTGCGTTCCATGCCAGAACGTATCGTCAACGACTCTAAAGCCAGCACTTTGCAACGATATGAAGCAGTCACGGCATTAAAGCATTCCTTTTGGCACTCCAATCAAGAACTAAATGGACTTCCCCATCGCCAAACGTCGCTGTCGGTACTCAGCACTGGAGAATGGGTGGGATCGAATCCCTAGTGAATGGGCGCGACAAAAGAGTCCGAGTCGTTCAGATCCACACCGCCAATGGAACCTGTTGCCGCCCTATTCACAAGCTCGCTGTACTTCCTATGTCTTGAAAGTGGACCCTTTCAACGGGGCCGGGATGTTGATCAGATTATTAACAAAATTCTGTATAACCCTACTGCTTACATATGCACAGCTGTAAGCCCTCTAATAACTCTCCGCTCTGCTCGGCTTAACGATCGTTCGGAAATAAAGGCAGTAGCTTATCATCTTTGAAAGAGAAAAGTCGTCTTGGTCTTCAGTTTCGGTTGCTCGATCAGTTTATACTTAAAATTTCCTGCACCCCCATACTCTGATTTAAATGAGTTATAATTATAGAAAACGCTCTATAATCCCTTTAACTCTACGCGTAACGGGTATAATTAAAACCAACTAGCTGAAAAATAATACTTCCCAAAAATGAAACAAAGAATATAAACGTTAGTAAAGCAATGAAGGGTATGTAAAGAAGGAAAATACGGTAGGCACCCGCCTAACCCGGAAATTTCTGAAACACTAATCCCAGAGTACCCCGGACATAGAATTCATATTGGCATTTTCTCAACAGAAAAGAAATTGGTATTAATTATTAAAAAATTATAAAATCCAAATCAATAGAAGACATCAAGAAACAATTACATAACATTTTATTCTACTACGGAGTACCAACATTCGTAGTTATGGATAATGAAAAGTCCTTCAATTCAGCAACCATTACCTTTATGATGAACGATCAATTAAATATTCAAGTACTAAAGCTCCGCCCAACAAAAGTTCCGTTAACAGACAAATTGAAAGATTTCATTCCACCCTTTCCCAAATAAAGAGGTGACCTAAAACAAAACAAATATACAACACTTTTGAGGAACTATTAAACAGGGTAATTTAAGAATATAATTACACAATACATTCCGTGACAAAGAAACGACCTTTAGAAATTTTTTTTTTTTTTATTGAAATATAACCACTGGTCCAGAACAATATGAATAAAGCTGGCAAAATAATATACTTGAAGAAAATCTCGATTTAGAAAGCCATAACAAACAAAGAGAAACCATAAAAACATATTTTCGCGGACAAGAAATATTTGTCAAGCAAAATACAAGATTAGGCTCAAAATGTTCCCCATGTTTCAAAAAGGAAATTGTTCAAGAAAACAAGAATACAACTATTATTACAAAAGCTGGAAGGGTAGTTAACAAAAGTAACATTATAGGTGGTTAAGTCAGATTATTCTAAGGGATGCTTTTGTCCATATAAGTCCGAAATTTAAATAAAAAAATATTAAAAACAAGAAAGAACGCTATAGTCGAGTGCCTAGACTATCAGATACCCGTTACTCAGCTAAAGGGACCAAAGGGAAATGGAAATAAGCAAGCAGCAAAGCAAGACTGAAATGCGCCACCTACCGACGGTAGACAGATTTAAGCGTTATGGGCGTTAGGGTGGGCGTGGCAAATTTTTTTTTGGGTCAATCGATAGGTATTGACGAGACCGATACAGTTCAGTTAAAATTTTGTATCTAGCATGAAAATTGTGGGCGCCACAGGCTTGGGCGGTTTGTGGGCGTTAGAGTGGGCGTGGCATATTCACGTTACAAAATTGCGCTGCGTACAAAGCTACGGATCCTAATTCTGAAATCCTGATTCTCTTTCTTTGATAGTTTCTGAGATATCCGCGTCCATATTTACGATTTTTTGAAGTTTGGGGGCGGTTTGTGGGCGATAAAGTGGGCGTGGCAAACTTTTTTTGAGGTCAATCGATAGGTATTGATGAGAACAATACATTTATGCTCGGTGCTCGGTGAGCTCGAAGAATTGGATTTAGAGGAAATTGAAAGTGATTTAAGTGAGAAATTTGATGACATTCTCGAAACTCTGAAGTCATCGGTTCGATCCGAAATTTCAAAGCGCACGTCACAGCTTCTTTTGCATTCAACTTTTGCTGACGGCATCACTCCGGGAGTTTTCGGCCCCCAGCAGCGTCAGCCTCGACATAGGGCAGCATTGCTGCCCCCAAAATTCGCGGGAGGTTATGCAAATTGTTTACCACGATCGTAGATAGTCATCCGGACCTCACCAACGTAGAAAAGCTGCAGCATCTACGATCATGCCTGAGGGACGCAGCGTTGGAAACTATTCGCTCATTGGAAATTTCGGATGGCAACTACGCAATTGCTTTAGATTTGCTGAAAAATAGATTTACTGAGATCCTGGGACTAAAGGCGGTGCCTTCGTCAATTTAATTCCTACGTGGGAGTCAATGGCATCATTTCTGGAGCAGCGATGCAGGACGTTGGAGACTATGGATTTCGCCATGGCAAACTATACGCCGGGCAATCAGGTGGGAAGTAACAGAATACCCAATGCGCGTAGATCAGCATTTGTTGCCTCGAATGCTAACCCTTGGATTTGTATATTCTGTAATGATACGGGGCATTCCATTTCTTATTGCCAAATTCTAAAATCCTGTCTCCTGCGAATAGGCTTCAAGAAGCGAAGCGGCTCGGTCTTTGCATAAATTGTCTTAAGGTTGGTCATCAAGTTCGGCAATGCAACTCTAGTAGTTGTCGTTCATGCGGATCTAAGCACCACACCCTGCTTCACCTGGGGAACTCACCTTCTTTTCCTTCACAAGAAGGAGCACAGCTTCAAGAAGCACTTCCATCTGCTTCACCTTCTGCACTGCCTTCCACTTCGACTGCTCTTATTGCACAGGAATTTAATAATGAAAAACCGTTCTGGGGTTTTCGTTCCCTGTCGAGCTCTACTCGATTCGGGCTCCCAACTGCATCTAATAACGTCCCGATTCGCAAATCAGCTTCAAGTAAAGAAAGTAAAATCCTCAGCATCTGTAACTGGAATAGGAGATTCCAGTTTTGTGACGGACGGTCACTCGGTCAATATTACGATTCAGTCCCGAACTTCCGAATACTCGGCCAACATTACCGCGGTGAATGCTCCGAACATAAATTAGCGACAGCCTAGCTTCAACGTCGACATTGGCAGCTGGAACATACCCAAAAATATACAGTTAGCTGACCCAAGGTTTTATGCTCCCCAGCGGGTGGATCTTTTAATCGGAGCCAGCCTCTTTTTCGCGATGTTGTGCGTTGGCCAAATCAAGCTCCCACCTGGATTACCCCTAATTCAAAAGACGCGTCTGGGTTGGGTTGTTTCTGGAGGCTATGGCCTTTCCAATGGATCGGTTTTAATGTCGACTCAAGATGTACTTCTCGCTAGTAGAGAGAATAGTTTCGATCGGTTAGATGATCTTCTTCGACGATTTTGGGAAGTGGAAAGCTGCGCAGAGCCAATTATACGCGCTACTAAGGAAGAATTGGACTGTGAAGCACATTTCGTAAGACACGTCAATCGTTTGCCAGCTGGTGATTATTCTGTTCGGCTGCCTGCCAAGTTCAATCTAGATCTTTTGGGAGAGTCCTACCAGCAAGCTTATCGAAGATTCTTGTCCCTAGAGAGAAAGTTGAATCGTCAGCCATCTTTGAAGGCTCAATATTTGCAAAATGGACCGTTGTGTTAGGGTTCAGCCTGAGGACAGCCATTTGCAATGCATTTTGAGGAGGGATTCCCCCCAGGATCGATTGCGGGTGTTTTAGCTAGACACCGTTACTTATGGCACGAAGCCAGCATCATTTCTGGCTGTGCGAGCTATGCATCAGTTGGCAGCAGACGAGCATACAGCGTTTCCGCTTGGGGCTGAGGTCATTCGTCGCGATTTTTATGTGGAAGATTTGATATCTGGAGCCAAGTCCAAGGAAGAGGCAGTCATCATTATGGATCAGGCATCAAAACTTCTAGCCAAGGGAAAATGTAAGCTTAGAAAGTGGTGCTCCAACGTGTCGGCTGTTTTGGATGGAGTTGCAGACAAGGATAAGAGTCCTATTTGAAGTTTGATGATGGCACTGATTTTGCAAAAACCTTAGGTCTCGCTTGGGATCCAGTTTCTGACCAACTACTGTTTTCCTTTTCGGTCTTACAGTCAACCTCAAGCCCCTGCAGGCGATCTGTCCTGTCTGCAATAGCGCGATTCTACGATCCTCTCGGGTTGGTTGGACCTGTGATCACAAAATCGAAAATTTTTCTTCAACAACTGTGCAAGGAGAAGTTATCCTGGGATGAAAGCCTTCCTGAGTCACAGAATACGGAATGGAGTGCTATATGTACGAGTTTTGGGCAGATTAAGCATGCGTCATTTCCTCGGCTGGTTCGCTCTCCAAACTCTGAGAGTGAAATACATGGATTTTGTGATGCCAGCATAGAAGCATATGGTGCTTGTGTCTACATCGGTTGCAAAGGCCGATCTCAATTACTTTGCTCAAAGTCAAGGGTAGCCCCCTTGAAAACACTCACTGTGCCCAAGTTGGAACTGTGTGAGGCGGAACTCCTGTCTAGGCTCATCGCAGAAGTGTCTGGGACGAGTGCATTTGAGGGAAAGGTTTACTGCTGGAGCGACTCTGCTGTTGCGTTTTCATGGATCCGGGACGAGCCGTCCAGATTCAATATTTTTGTAGCGAACCGAGTAGCTGCCATTCAGGAGCTAACTGAGTCAGTGGAGTGGCGATATGTTCCAACTTCTTTAAATCCAGCTGACATTCTCTCCTGAGGTGCTTTTCCTGCTGAGCTCAACGAGTCTCCTCTCTGGGCTCATGGACCAAAATTCCTCTGTGGTCCCAAAGCTGACTGGCCGACCCCAATCACTGCTGAAAAGCCAACGCTTGAGGTTTGCCGGAGGATTCTGCTAACAAAATCTCCATACGAAGACATAGTGTCCAGTTCCAAATTTGCCAATTCCTTTGCTGCCCTTCAAAGAATTTTCGGATACGTCTATAAGTTTAGTAATCGCATCCATCGCCCTATGCTCACGGTGTCTGACCTTCAAGGCGGTACGCTGCTGTTGCTTCGTCTTGTCCAGCGCTCACATTGATGGGATGACATCAAATCATTGCAGTCAAAGGGAATGGTGCACTCCTCCAGCTCGCACGCATCTCTTTCGCCAGTCATTGACCAATTTGGGCTTCTTAGAGTGGATGGCCGGCTGAGGAATTCTTCTCTGGATTTTAATGGGCATCATCCAATTATATTACCACGGAGTCATTCGGTCACTATTGCCATTATTACTCACTTTCATGAACGCAATCTGCACACTGGGCCACGGGCATTACTTGGCATAATTCGATCCCAATATTGGCCTATTGGGGGGAGAAAGACGGTGATGAAGGCGGTAAACAAATGCATTAGATGCTTTCGAATGAAGCCTCGAGTAGTGGAGCATATAATGGCGGATCTTCCAAAGGAACGACTTGATGGATCTCATGCATTCGAAGTCACTGGCATTGACTTTTGCGGGCCATTTCTCTACAAGTCAGAGGTGCGAAGCAAGCCTCCAGTAAAATGCTACGTTTGTGTCTTCATTTGCTTCGCCACGAAGGCTATTCATCTGGAGTTGGTCAAGGATCTCTCTACAGTATCGTTTCTACATGACCTCAAACGATTTATATGCACTAGAAGAAGGCCGCGGCAGATTTGGTCTGATAATGCAACCAACTTTGTTGGAGCTCGCAATGAGCTGCTTGAACTAAGGCGCCTATTCCTCAGCAGTGATCATCAGAGAGCTACATTGGACTTTTGCCTAGCGGAGGCTATTGATTGGTGTTTCATTCCTCCTAGGTCGCCACACTTTGGCGGTCTTTGGGAAGCGGCTGTAAAGATCGCTAAGCATCATTTCTACCGCGCTGTTGGCACTGCTGTTTTAGCCTTTGAGGAGTTGCGGACCCTGGTGTGTCACATTTCGGCGGTTGTTAGTTCTCGACCATTAGTCTCGATTTCAGAAAACCCAGCTGATCTGGATGTATTAACCCCAGCACATTTTTTGAATGGTGGTCCGCCTTCTTCTTTCGTCGAGCCGGATGTGACCAGTCTTAACTTCAATCGCTTGGATGGATGGCAACGCGTGGCTTACTTGCAGCAGATCTTTTGGTCCCGATGGAAGGAAGAATACCTAACATTGCTACAACAGCGCTCCAAGTGGCGCACCCCAAAACCTGGCCTGGTTGTCGATGACTTAGTTCTGGTCAAGGACGAAAACTTGCCTCCCATGAAGTGGCCCCTCGCCCGAGTGATCGAGGTCCTGTTCGGTGGAGATGGGGTTGCTCGAGTGGCCGTTCTGAAGACAGCATCAGGGGTGACAAAGCGAGCAGTAAACAAGCTGTGTCTGCTTCCCCTTAAGGATGCTGTTGAAACCCAGGCTTCCAACGGGGGGAGTATGTCGGGTCACGCAGCCGCAGCAGCCAACTAACTTCTTAATTCGATCTCTTATATTAATGGCATCGCGAAAGGTAGCTCTCTTTATCTAGCTCTCTCGTCTTTTGTGTACTTTCATTCTTGGGCCCAGCATTCGGCTGGCTGTCCCTTTGTAAATCAGTACGAATTCTGATCTCGACATAAAACGCTTTCACGTCTCGCCTGCTGTACTCTCTCTCGCTAATAAATTGTTAACAAGCCTAAAGCAACCTGAAATTCGTATTTTAATTTAGCAATAACTAATAAAAAAGCTTATTAGTTCATCACATACTTTCCGACGAATCTAGTATACCCTTTTACTCTAAGAGTAACGGGTATAAAAACCGATAACATTCAGAAATGTGGTCCGCTTGGGGTTTTCGTCCGTTCGTGAGGACCCCTTAAAAAAACCGTTGTTTAATGTCGCACCTTTATCAATACAGGATGTTGTTGTTTAATAATCTCATTACCAATGGCACTCGCGAGCAACGAAATAACTAACTATACCGATTTCTAAGGGTATATAACAATTTTTAAGGGTATAGGAAAAATGCAGATATCATCCATTAAATAAATCCATTTAAATAATCTAGAACAAATAGAAATAGTTACCACTACCATATTCTAACGCATGAAATAACGCAATCACTGTCTGCACTAAGTACACTTACATTAACAGCAAAAACTCGCCTAACTAGATCTATAAACATGATTGTCTCAGGATGGAAATATATCGCAGGCAGCCCAGATCACGACGATCTAGTTATGATGGGGAAAAATTACAACAACCTAATTACGAATAGTAATTACAGGATAATCATTTACAATCAACTTCAGGACAGAATTAATAATTTAACAACAATATCGAATATGCTAGCAAACACAATTCAAAAAGATAATCATTTCAGTAGCGTTATTGCTTTAAGCTTACAAAATCAGGTTAGACTCATAAAAGAAGAAATAGGAAATATAAAGTTTGCAATTCAATATGCCAATATTAACGTAAACAGTACTCTCTTACTAAACGAATTCGTATTATTTGAAATAAATTAATTTTTCCATAAAAATAATATTACCTCATTTTCAATTTTTCTGTTTTAAATAATAAAACCACCATAATTTACTTGGTTAAAATACCTGAGCTTGAACCAGAAAATTACGAAAACCTTTATATCAAACCTGTTATTAAAAACCAATCATTAATTAACTTAAAAATTAACGACATTTTTGTATCAAACAATGTTATATTAGCTTTACCCACAGATTGTAAAAATTCAAGCCAAATCAAAATTTGTAAAAAAGAAAGAATTGTTGACCTGTCAAAATCAAAATGTATTTGTAAGTTAGTTCACGGAAAGAAAGCGCTGTGTGACTATACTAACTCGGACTACATCGACGCAATAAAAGAACTGGATGATGGCATAATATTTCTTAACAACTTTAATGGCAACAACTTAATTAATAATTCTCATCATCTGAAGGGCACATTTCTGGTACACTTTTCAAACGACACTTTAATTTAAATGACAAACATTTTACTGATAAAGAAAATTCAATAATGAAACCAAAAATACCCTGCACATAAAAAATAGAAATCACTTGCAAACGCTAGAAAACAATTCTAATGTAAATCGAATAACCACACTTGCACTTATATGCGCCATTGTCATTACTCTGATTATTTATGATATTTAAAACCTTCGATACGATCTTGCAGTTTCTGTAGCTCAGCAAGAATTGTAATTGTAATTGTAATTGTAATTTGGCCACGTGAGTCTAGAAATGTGCCATGTTGGGACTGTGTTCCGTCAGTTGTTGAAGGAGCTTGCAGGTAGCCATGGGCATACCCACCTTGTCCTTATCGCGAAGGATGTCGGTGCTTGTCCCTTGTCTTGCTAGCACGTATGCAGTTGGCCTCAATATTATGGTGTCCGGACACCCAGATGAGGTTGATTCTCAGATGAGTGGCCATCTCGTTCAGAGATTTACGGCATTCCGAGAAAGTTTTTGAGTTTGCTGTGTAGGAGTCGAGGGCCCTGAGGGCTCCTTGACTATCCGAAAAGATGAAAATGTCTATGCCGTGATGTTCTGATGTATCCAGGTGGGACGTGGCTTCCTCAATTGCCATGACTTCCGCCTAGAAAACACTGCAGTGGTCTGGTAGGCGGAACGAGACTTTTATGTCCAGTTCGGGAAAGAAAACTCCCCCACCTATTTGGGAGTTAAGCTTGGAGCCGTATGTGTATATGTTGACGTCGTTTTCGAATTGGAGTGGAAGATTGTACCAGTCTGTGCGGGTAGGTATAAAGATCTTGTATCTTTTTTCTGTAGTAGTCTGTAATATGTGGTATGGATATCTGATTTGTTAGGATACTGGAGTGACCCTTTGAACCTGTTGTCCATGCCGCTGCTTCGCGGAGCCTCAGCGCTGTTGCAGATGCCCAGCTTTTGGCAAGTAGGTCCAGGGGTTAAAAGTCCAGGATTGTGTTTAGTGCTTCAGTGGCGGTGGTGCGGAGCGCCCCGCTGATGCAGAGCTCTGCGCTTCTTTGGATCTTGTTAATGATCCTGAGGTTACAAGAGAACTAGTTCGGTGTTTTCTGGGCAAACTCCCAGTCAGCTGTCCTTGTCCTTGAGAGGGTGCATAGGGCTGTCTCCATCAAATTGCAAAGGGTTTGCGGAAATTTACCCTGCAGTAGGATAACCACGTCATCCGCGTAGGCTACCACTTTAGTGCCCGCTTCCTCTAGAAGTGATAGTAGTTTATTGACCACTATAACCCATAGAAGAGGTGAGAGTACACCCCCTTGTGGGGTTCCTCTGCTGACATTCCTGGTCGAGTGAGCTGATCCCATAGTGGCGTGCACAACTCTGCTGGTAAGCATGGTGTGTGTGAGTCCCACTATGGGCCGCTCAATGCCCAGTCCAGTCAGAGCGCCAGTGATAGCCGTTGGGGTGACGTTGTTGAAGGCGCCTTCTATGTCTAGAAACACTGCCTGAGAGCATTCCTTGTTGCGGAAACCTCTCTCTATACTAGATACTAGAGAGTGGAGGACGGTATCTGTTGATCTGCCTTTACGGTACGCATGTTGTGCGTCGGAGAGTAGGCTTGGGTTGATGGTTAGCCTTATATGGATGTCAATTAGCCTTTCCAGGGTCTTCAACAAGAATGAAGAGAGACTTATCGGGCGGAAGACCTTTGGGTTGGTGTGGGAGAGTTTGCCGGCTTTCGGGATAAAAGTTACTTTAACGTCCCGCCACCTTGTTGGAATGTGTTTTAGTACAAGGCAGCTGTGGAAGAAAGCTGTCAGCCAGGGTAGGGATATATCTAGTGTCCTTTGTAATTGGGCCGGGAAGTTGGGTCGTGTCTTGAGTGCACAGCTGTTTTAGGCTTTCGGTGAGTTCAGAGTCAGATGACAAGTATCCTGTCGTCACTCGGGGTATCATACGATGTGCAGGCAGCCAGGTTGTCTGCCGCTACCTTGTCCGTGTCGTAGATGCGAAGCTGCACCTTGTCGAAGCCATAGCTCAGCCGGAGGATTACCACGTTCATGGTAAAGCGCTCGGTTTTCTCCACCTGAACCACCTTCCAACCATCTGTTGGAAGCTCCGGGTTGAGCCTAGTCAGCAGGCTGAGGATAGCCCCTGGCTCCGAGGGCTCGGACGGCAGCCACACCCTCGCTCTCGGTCGAGACGGGATGTCTGCAGTCTCGCAAACTGCCAGCTTGCCCCTTGTTGATGGCAGCCTTGTAGAGCGCTGCCGATCTTTCGTCCTCACAGGCGATCAACTTTACATTGCCCTGGTACCACCCCACATCTGTGCGTTGAGGAGAGAGTTGTGAAAGCAGAGAGTGCGGACGCGTTCTAAAATCGCTCCGTTTATCCCTTGAAGTTTTCAGCTTAAAACCAGAAGCGCAGCCGGCCATCCGGCGTGGAGCACTCGGGACACGCACCTGGACATCAGCTGGTGGACGGGAGGCCGTGGACGACATCCAGGAGCAGCTTGGGAATCTATCCCCAACAGGTTTGGCGGCCAGGCAGGGGCCGGTCGTAGATGAGGGAGGGGAAGCATCTCTGCCTCTTATTACTTTCCACTCGTTGTTTGTTTAGCAGTTGCCAAATTTTTTCACTCGCGCTTTCTATATTTGCAAACACTGAATCAGTGGTGGAAAGCGCTTGCGCGACCAGCTGATCGTAGTGTGCGAAAGGGGCTGCGGGTGCTATAGCAGCAAGCTTCGGACAGGGTGCAGGCCAAGCACATAAATAAGTGCGTGCCGTAGCACGTAGGGAATTTTGGGTGGCTCTTTAAAAAAAAAAAATTAGGTAATAAAAACCATAAGCCTTATTACTAAGACTTATCCCTTTTATTAAATAATTCATAAAAATATTAAAGTCCGATCGAAAAACAGCAGATACTGCGGGTAAAGATCCAAGCTTACTGCAGTACCATCGAACTCCCCAGGCGGGGAAATGGCGGGCAGGGGATCGGGGGCACAACACCCTGGCGCTAGCCTAGGGGTTGGGCCAACCAATAGTGGAGGCACGCCGGCAAACAAAGGCCTGGCGGCGCCGGCTAATGCCGACGGCTTCCACACGCCTTTGTCCAGTCTACCTGACTGGGCAGAACACGGGAGCTGACCCTTTTAAAAAAAGCAGTGTAATGGCGAGATCGCCAGAAAAAAGGGTGGAGTGCAGTGGCAGGCAGCCTGGCACCCCCCCAGCAGGAGATAAAAGCAGCCCAAAAGCTGCAGATGAGGAGCAGGGGGATATGCTAAAGCAGCTGACGGGCCTGGGATCAAAGGCCAGGGAGCTGAAGAAGCTAATGGAAGGAAAGCGTTCCATTACTAACCCCATGAGGGATATAGTCGACGAAATCGACTATCTCCAGAGGGAAGTCCTGTCGGCTGTGCAATGCATAGTCGAAGAACAGGAAAAAGCTAAGGAGATAGCAAAAAAAACCTGCGCAGAAGTGCTCGCGAGCGGCACCAGCAAGCGACCCAGGGGTCAAGAAACTGGGATGACGCTAGCGGTACCAGCGAAAAAGGCGATGCATAAGGCACCGGCAAGTGATGCCAGTCAAGGTGTAAAGAAAGGGAAACATGCTGGGACAGTTAGCACCAGCAAGCCCCAAAAACCTGGGAAGAAGCCAGAGGAGTGGACACAGGTGAAGCAGAAGGTCCGGAAGCCCAAGGTGCGACCGCCACGAAACGACGCGATAGTCATCGCAGCCTCTGCTGGAGGGTCCTATGCCGACATCCTTAAAAAGGTTAAGGCTGAACCGCAGCTTAAGGAGCTAGGACAAGCAGTACAGGCCGTTAGGCGAACAGCAAAGGGGGAACTCCTAGTGATTCTAAACAAGGTCTCTGACCCTAAGACCGTAGAGCTTCAGACCACAATGAAGGCTGTCCTGGTCAACAATGTCGACGTCAGAGCGCTGACTGAGACAATGCTGATCGAGGTAAAAGACATCGATGAGACCACCGACAAAGCAGACATCTTATGTGCGGTTCAATCACAATTTGATGTGGAACTGCCAGAGCCCGCGGTGGTAAACCTAAGGGTGGCATACGGAGGCACCCAAACCACCACACTAAGAGTTATGCCCGACATAGGGAGGCGACTCTTGGAGAAGGGCAAAATAAGGCTGGGATGGACCTGGTGTAGAGTCCGCCCAAAGCTAACACCTAAAAGGTGTT
Source organism: Drosophila subpulchrella (assembly GCF_014743375.2). Taxonomy (NCBI): domain Eukaryota; kingdom Metazoa; phylum Arthropoda; class Insecta; order Diptera; family Drosophilidae; genus Drosophila; species Drosophila subpulchrella. The sequence continues at coordinate 69,506 of NW_023665709.1, read as the reverse complement.
TTAAATGTATGGAGTTTAACCATGTAGCAGGGAATTGCAGGGTCCAGGAGGACTGCTCAAAATGCTGCTACAACTGTGGCGCAAAGGAGCACCAAGCCAGAGGCTGCAAAGCAAAGGCCTGCTGCATGCTATGCAAACGCAAAAAGGAGAAAGATTGCGATCACCCAACAATGAGTGGGAAATGCCCGTACTTCAGGAGGGCTATGCAAGGGCTTAGGGGTAAATGAAGTTCCTTCAGATTAACCTAAACCATTGCGAGGTTGCCCAATCGTTGCTAGAGCAAAATGTCATCGAGAAAAACGTAGACATGGCACTCATAAGCGAGCAATACAGGAATAAAAATTCCGGAGAATGGGTAACAAATAATAGCAAAAAATCGGCAATATGGAGCTGCGGTAATCCAAGGCGACAGATTAGCAAGAAAAAATGCGGAAATTGCTTCGCTAGGGCCCAAGTGAATGGTATAGCTTTCTATAGCTGTTACCTGCCGCCAAGCCTTAGCCTCCCCCAGGCAACATCTGCGCTCGAAGAGATTGCAGAAGACGCCCGGGAAAATCGCCCCGCCGTAATTGCCGGGGACTTTAATGCCTGGGCTACGGAGTGGGGCTCCCCCCGAACCAACGCGAGGGGAAAGGCGCTACTTGAGAGCTTCGCCGCACTTGACCTAGTGCTGCTGAACTCTGGAACAAAACCGACTTTTTCAAGAGCCGGCACCAGTTCTTTCATTGACCTCACATTTGTGAACACTGGATTGGCCTCGGGCTCCAGCTGGGAGGTTAGTGACACCTACACGGGTAGTGACCATGCAGCAATAATCTGCACGATAAATTCTAGAAGTGGCCCACCACGAGTCCCTAAGACCGTGCCAGGGTACAAAATAGAAACGCTAAACGTGGAGATGGTACAGATGTTGTTCGAGGACCTCTCCACAAGCGGCTCAGCTGAAGAAAGGGCAAACCACATCGCAGAGTACACCAAGGTAGCCTGTGATGCATCTATGCAGAGAAGAGGGAAAAACCCATCAAGAAGAAGACCTGCATACTGGTGGAACCAATCCATTGCGGAAGCCAGGAAAGACTGCCACAGGGCAAGACGCGCATACCAACGCTCAAGAGGAAGGCCCGAATTTGAGGCACTCCAAATATACTTCAGGGAAAAGAGACGAGCCCTGGAAAAAACTATAAAAGAGAGCAATCGCAGGTGCTTTAACAATATCTGCGAGGAAATAGACTCCAACCCATGGGGCTTCGCATATAAACTCGTCACAAAACGGCTGCGGGTATTTAGTCGGCCATCACCGACATGCCCAGTCAGCCTAAAAAGGATCGTGGAAACACTATTCCCAGAGCAAGAAGGTATGGCGCGGACCTCACTGATCGTGAACAGGGCGAGCATAAAGCTCACAAGTGCCGAAGAAGTCCTCCAGGTATTGAAGACAATACTGGACGACAAGGCACCGGGACCAGATGGAATCCCGAATAAAGTTCTCAAAATTGCCATAAAAGCAAACACTAAAGAGTACGTTGACATGTATAACGCATGCCTAACGGAAGGTGTGTTCCCTAGCCGCTGGAAAACACAGCGGCTGGTACTCATACCAAAGGGGGAAAAACCCGCGGAGGAGCCTTCTTCGTATAGGCCACTCTGCATGCTGGACACGGTGGGTAAAATTCTCGAAAGAATAATCCACTCCCGGCTAGAAGGTGCCCTTGCCGAAACCAACGGCCTCTCAGAGATGCAGTATGGTTTTCGGAAGGGGCTATCCACCATCGACGCCGTCGGTAAACTGTGTGAAATCGCAGATAAAGCCATTGAGGGGAAAAGGTGGTTGTACGGCACTAAGCAGTACTGCTTAGCGGCAACGTTGGATGTAAAAAACGCTTTCAACTCCGCCAGCTGGCACCACACACTAAATGCACTGAGCAACTTAAATGTACCAGTGTATATACAGAGAGTAATAGCGAGCTACTTTGAAGGCCGCCTGCTCCTGTACGATACTGATTCCGGGCAATCGACCCACAGGGTCACCGGGGGAGCTCCCCAAGGATCAGTCCTAGGCCCTTTGTTATGGAATGTCATGTACGATGGGATACTTAGGATCACGATGCCCGAAGGGGCACGACTCATTGGTTTCGCGGATGACGTGGCCATAGTGGTTACGGCAAAGAAACTCCCAGATGCGGAAGGAATCTGCAATGAAGCGGGGAAACGAGCAAGCGCATGGCTCGACTCCAAGGGACTCGCCTTGGCAGCGCACAAGACTGAAGCAGTCCTGATAAGTAGCAGGCAGAAAGTGGAGGCAGCTACTATCAAAATTGGAGAAGCCACAATTACATCGCGTCCAAGCCTAAAATACTTGGGCGTCATGATCGACCACCGGCTTTCTTTCAAAGAACATCTAGCGTACGCTAGTGGCAAGGCAAGTAGGACCGCGGCCGCGATATCGCGAATTATGGCGAACACTCGGGGACCAAGGCAACCAGGACGTAGATTACTGGTTAGTGCTGTCACATCGACGCTGATGTACGCTGCTCCCATATGGGCTCGAGCCACAAAAAATTGAAGTTATATGCAAGATGGCGACTCCGTGCAGAGATTGTGTGCACTACGGGTATGCTGTGCGTTCCGCACGGTATCCCATGACGCGGCGCTGGTAATATCGGGAGGCATACCGATTGATCTGCTGGCAGTGGAATCAGCTAACATCCGCGCGGGCAGCACAGGGGTCGCAACTGCAGAATCCGTACGGAAAGGGTGCACCATTGCTAAGTGGCAAGAGAGGTGGGTAAATAGTAGCAAAGGACGATGGACGTATAAGCTTATCCCAGAACTGCAGAGATGGCTGGGACGGAAGCATGGACATGTGGACTACTACTTAACGCAACTGTTGACGGGACATGGATGCTTTAAATACTATCTGAATAGGTTTAAGCATGAACGTTATCCGCACTGCCCACTCTGCGAGTCGGATAATGAAGACGCAGAACACGTGTTTTTTGTCTGTCCGAGATTCGAAAATGAACGAAGAGATCTGAGCATAAGGGTTGGGAGGACGCCAGCCGCTTGTAACCTGGTGGACATTATGCTTGAATCAGAAGTAAATTGGTCTGCGGTATGCAACATGGCCACAATAGTACTCAAAAAACTGCGCATCGCAGAAAGACTGCGAAATTCCAATAGGATAGAATCCTAGAGAGCCCTAAGGGCATTCCCCCCCCCCGGCGAAGTAATACCTAACGGCAGTACCGCCGGGGAAGCGGGGAGGGGGTGGAGTTTTTACTGGGTTAGAGTCCCAGACTTCGGCAAGCTAGTTCAGCTCCTAGTTGGCTTTCGATGCTTTAAACCACCACTAACAAAAAAAAAAAAAAAAAAAAAACCCCACATCTGTGCAATCGGGTGGCGGACCTGGGTTTTCGTCCAGCACTTTCAGGGTCACTGACGCAAGGGCCCGTCTAACCAGACCCCATTGGTTTCTGGGGATCCTACCGCCTTCATCACTCTGGCCGATGACGCCAATGATCTTCCGATCCTTTACCACTTCCGCTAAAGAACTCGACCATGTGCCGCGGTATGTTGTCTTGGCCTTCTTGCTCGCTGGTTGCGCTGCTTCCATCGACCTCTCTCGCTTGTTGCTGTTGCTGGTGGTCATAGCGATGTCGAAGTCTGGGATTACCGCCTTTCTTGCGTTCCAGAGGTCCTGCCTGGTTAGGTGGTGTCCTCTTGAACTCCTTGGCCCTGGTACTCACCACAAGTTCAGCTTTGGCTCTCCCATCAGGTAGGATTAGCTGGTTAGCCACTCCTACGCTGGTGGGAGGCTTGGGCTGGTCTTTGTGGTGTTTTGGGCTTACTCGGCTGCATTGTTCGCTGGCCTTGGCAGAGGTGGAAGTCCCGTGGACTTGGGCTACTATATATACACGAAGAATTGAAAATCTACTGTGATCGTCCGATTGTTAAGTGTGATAGACAAACTGAAAGGTATTGCAAAAACTAAAAGGATTGCATACCAAAACTAAAAAAAAAAATCAGTTGGTTTTGGAGATAGAGCGGTAAAAGTGAAAATTTAGAAAATGTGATCTATTGGGGCCGCTGTGAATAAATATCCCCGGCTTTAAACCTAGTTGTATTTCACCTGAAATACGCGTTCAATGACACTTCAACTGTCAAAATGGGATGCTCCGTTCAAAAGTAATACAGAAAACAAGATTTTGGGAGACTTGTCAAAATGAAAATTGTATTTTGTTTTTCAGTTTGTCCACTTGTCTAGACTATGTTAAACAGCTCAGTATAAGAAACATTAGTTCTACACTTTTTACCACAATGTCCAGTCCCAGTGCACTCAAGAGCGGTCATATTACTGAGCACTTGGGGAACTGCTTGGGACGTAGATTTGTACGTAAGTATTGTGGCCAAGTGCTATAATGTGTTTGTACTTATATTAATGCATAACACTGAGTAAAATGTGCATTCGATATGTGAACATACTACATCTCCCTCCTTTTGAAAAATATCGTATTTCAATGAAGTTATTTTCTTAGTATATGTATATTTGAGTATTAACAAAAAAATTTTTTGTAAGACTTTTAAGAATGTGCCAAATTTTATGAAAAGCAAAGAAAATCACGTACATCTGTGCATAAATAAATATGTAGTACATCTATTTACATAACTATGTGTGCATGAGAAGAAACTTTGCAGGGCGGCGTAGAAAAAAAATTAATTGGCATATGCATACTTCTAAACATGAATTTAAGCGCAATTTAAAATGTGTTTATGTTTAAATACAATTATGTTTATTTTTAGATATACATACTTTTTAATTTTGTTTTTACACCTCTACACACACATTCAAACGCATACATACTTCTATGTACGTATGTATGTACATTGTACAATGTACATTGTATATATAATATAAATGAACATCTTATTTTATTATTATTTTTTCTTTTTGAGATCAGAAAGTATTATTTATTATTTTTTTTTGTTATATGTTGGCCATTTTAATTATGGTTCTTATTTTATGTAAGGCCATACGTGATATATATATATAAGAGAATTAAAATGATATTGAAGTAAACATTTTTAGCCTATCCTTATGTTGGGCGTTAGAGTAGGCGTGGCAAAGTCTTTTTAGATCAATCAATAGGTATTGACGATTTCAGTTAAAATTTTGTATCTAGCATGAAAATTGTAGGCGCCACAGGCTTGGGCGGTTTGTGGGCGTTAGAGTGGGCGTGGCATATTCGCGTAACAAACGTGCACTTTGCTCAAGCCTACGGAATCTAAATCTGAAATCTAATTTCTTTATTTTTGATATTTTCCGAGATATCCGCGTTCATATTTACGATTTTTTGAAGTTTGTGGGCGGTTTTTGGGCGTTAAAGTGGGCGTGGCAAACTTTTTTTAGGTCCATCGATAGGTATTGATGAGAACAATACATTTCTGTATTCTGTAGGAGCCACAGTTTTGGGCGGTTTGTGGGCGTAAGAGTGGACGTGGCACTCTGCTGAAACAAACTTGCGCTGCGTAAGAAGCTCAGGAATCTGCACGTCAAATCTCAATAGCCTAGCTCTTATAGTTTCCGAGATCTCAGCGTTCATCCGGACTGACAGACAGACGGACAGACGGACATGGCTAGATAGACTCGGCTAGTGATCCTGATCAAGAATATATATACTTTATGGGGTTGGAAACGCTTCCTTCTGACTGTTACATACTTTCCGACGAATGTAGTATACCCTTTTAGTTTACGAGTAACGGGTATAAAAATGTATTTTTATTTTTTATAATCACTTATTCACTATTACAATTTTTCAATAGGTCAAACTTATTTTATACATCTGATCTGGGTGGGAATAATTTGGAGGCTTAGTTGACAGAAATAGCTGACCACGGATATATTTCGGGTCTGTCAGAGTTATTTGGAAACTAGCTCTCGGCCCAAAGTTGTTTATAAATTGGGTAAGAGCCCCTAAATAATGTGTCTTATAACTCCCCCCATTCTAAATTGAATCGTCCCGATTCATTGGAACTGATGGGTATATTGGATGTAATTGATTGATTAATTCGACAAAGATATTTTCTTCTAGGGTATTTTCATTGTCGGGGATATTATTTATTTCATTATCGGATATACTGCTTTCTGGTTCAATTTCTATATGAATTTGCAATGGTTCGAATATTAAAAATTTTCTGAATTTGATTATAACCGTAATAATTAAATATATAAATGTGAATATGATTAATATTAACGTAACTGGCATTTGAGTTTTTTTGATTTGAATAAAAGGATTTAGTATGTTAATATTATCGAAAGAGAGTTCCGAATCATTAGATATAATATGTTCGTATACTTAAAAATCTGTATTTTTTCGAACGGTGATATATTCCAATATCGTATTGTCTAAATTGGTGTAGGATATATTATTAATTTTAGAGGTGCCATTAAAAAATATTAAATATGACCCATTCAAATAATTGTCATTAACCCTCTTCCGCATACAAAGCCATTTATGGCTTCTCACTTTCAATAATTTTTTTTTGCAATAAAACGGTACATATACTAAACCGTTTTTTATCACTTATTCTCTTTCAACTATTTTCTGTTAGATGTCTAAACTCAGAACTTCTTTGTGTTGCCTTATCTCAAGTTTCAATCAGTTTTGTGCTCGCGTCTCAAGCAGACGAACGAAAGTGAATTGTGGTGAAATTAAAATTAAAATTACTACACTAAAAATCAGTTTTATCACTGAAAAGTATTTTTTTTCTAAGAGAATATAAAGTTTTCGTTCATAAAAAATAGAATTTGACTATAGGTGAGCATCACATATACTATTCTATGCAAAAAACTGTGGACGCCATATATGGCTCTATATGCAGCAAAGTAGTCAACACTCTTTCTAGTTACATGGGAAGCAATCCTTTACAACAAAAAATCGATTCAGTAAGAAAGACAAAAAGTATGTAGAAATCAACTCTCCTAAGGCAGTTGATGTTTACAATAATTATATGGGTGGCGTTGACTTACTGGATTCTTTACTTGGACTTTATAGAATTCAATTGCGCTCAAGAAAATGGTATAAGAAAATATTTTTTCACATGATTGATATGTGCGTAGTGAATTCATGGATTCTATGGCGTCGTAAGTCAGATCAATATACATATGCCACTCTTCGATTTCAAGCTTTTAATAGCTGAGCACCTGTGCAAGGCAGGAAAAGTAAAGAAGCGCGGACGACCTGCGATGACTCCAACTTCATCCCCGTGTAAAAGTAGGGAAGGTACTCCTACTACCAGCAAAAGACGAAAGCACCAGGAAATTCCATTGAATTCTGTTCGGGAGGACCATATTGGGCATTTTCCCACCTGGAAAAAGCAAAGGCAACTCTTCAAAAACGATTGTTCTTTCCGCTCATACACCTTTTGTGAGAAATGCAATGTATTTCTATGCTACAACGACAAAATAAACTGTTTCACCAACTTTCACATGAAGTTATGTATACATGCATACAGAGCCATATATGGCAAACTCTGGAATCAGCTGAATGCATACAAAGCCATATATGGCCCCATTTCCCCCACCCCAAACTATGTTCCCAAAAAAAAGAAAAGTCCAAATATATATTATTTTGGCCTAAATAAACACATAATTACATTCAAAAATTTTTTTCCTTTATTATTTCTATGCTCATGCAGTAGAGGGTTAACTGTATTTTGTCCATTTACAAAAATGGCTCCATCTTGGATTACATCTACATTTTTTTTCTCGGATTTTGTTACAAAAAGATTTTTCTCCATTCAGTAATCTGGTGAAACAAGAACATTCTGGGTTAAGTGTGCAATAATTATTTAATATTTCATTGATTTAATTAGATATTACATAGTACTTATTTTTACATTTTGCGACGTGATTATCAATTAATAATTTTCTATCATTGTGTGAAATGGATCTTGAATTGTAAACGACACAACAATCGGTAATAATAAGATATTTTATGTAAATTATAATAAGATCTTGGTGCAAAGCGATTTTAAATTTAGATATATCTAATAGGTCTGTTATAATTACAGGTTTATTTTCGTGCTTATAAATTTCTTGTATATCATCATTGTTTATAATTTTAGTATTAAATACAACAATTTTTGCGAGTGTAATTGTGTCCATTAAGTTCATAAGATTTCTGAGTGGAATTTCTTGATCCTTAAAAGCTGTTTTGAATTCTTCAGATAAAGATTTTATCTCTTTAAATATTTTAGAATTAATAACGAAATGATCGTTATTATTTTGTATTTAATCATCGATTTTATTTTGGACTGTTATGAAATCATCATGATTTGATGTTCCCGCTATCTATTTCCAAATACTGCCTATTTCATTAATGCTTCTTTTCGATCTACTGGGTATTATTTTGGGAGATAAGTATTTTGATAATATTTTAAATCGTGGGATATTTCCCAAAGAAATTTCTTGCTGTCGTGATTCTTTAGAAATTCTTTTTCAAGATTAATTATATCTCTATACAGACTTATATTAGTAATATGAATTAACTCTGCGTATGATTCATAAATAAGAACATCTTTGGTATCCTTGTAAAGAACGAAATCATGGTTCGTGTAATCCATAACTTGGCATTTGGTTGTAGCTACCAGCAATAATAAGGACATTATTGAAATCATTATATGTAATTTGAAATAAATTATTAAATAGTACCTTTATGAATCGTTTGGTTTCTGTTATGTATAATAACTTTATTGGGGAGATTTTCCTTAACTACTTGTTTTTGTACCCGTTACTCGTAGAGTAAAAGGTTATACTAGATTCGTCAGAATGTATGTAACAGGCAGAAGGAAGCGTGTCCGACCCCATAAAGTATATATATTGTTGATCAGGATCACTAGCCGGTCGATCTAGCCATGTCCGTCTGTCCGGATGAACGCTGAGATCTCGGAAACTATAAGAGCTAGGCTATTGAGATTTGGCGAGCAGATTCCTGAGCTTCTTACCTAGCGCAAGTTTGTTTTAGCAGAGCGCCACGCCCACTCTGAATCCCACAACCCGCCTAAATCTGTGGCTCCTACAGTTTTAATGCTAGTATAAAAATTTTAACTGAAATGTATTTTTCTCATCAATACCTATCGATTGACCAAAAAAAAAAATTTGCCACGCCCACTTTATCGCCCACAAACCGCCCGCAAACTTCAAAAGATCGTAAGTATGAACGTTGATATCTCGGAAACTATTACAGATAGAGAATTGGGATCTCAGTTTTAGATTCCGTAGCCTTGTACGCAGCGCAAGTTTGTTACGCGAATATGCCACGCCCACTCTAACGCCCACAAAACGCCTAAACCTGTGGCGCCCACAATTTTCATGCTAGATAATAAATTTTTACTGAAATGTATTGGTCTCGTCAATACCTATCGATTGATCCAAAAAAAATTTGCCACGCCCACTCTAACGCCCATAACGCTTAAATCTGTCTACCGCCGGTAGGTGGCGCATTTCAATCACGCTTTGCTGCTTGCATATCTCTATTTTCCTTTGGTCCCTTTAGCTGAGTAACGGGTATCTGATAGTCGAGGTACTCGACTATAGCGTTCTTCCTTGTTAATATCTTGAATTAAGCTTGTTTCTTTCCCCGTGTTTCTTTTCGTAAATTACCTCTCCTACGTGATAATTCTTATTTTGTCTATCTATAGTGTTGAAATGCAACGATTTCTCTTGAGCTTGTTGCTATAACTAAGGAATATCATCATGTTTGATTTTATTAAATAATATATCAATAGGTCGTTGGTTATTGAGTGAATTGTTAAATTATATTTTTGTTCTGCTCTAATTATAATTTCCGAATAATCAATTAATTTAAGCTCATCTTTAATGCAGCGAGCAATTTCCGTTAAGGCAGAGTGTGCCCTTTCTATTTGTCCGTTAGACGTACTATGTCGAGGATCTGCAAAGAATAGAGATATCCCATTTCTTTGTGCAAAGGATTTAGAGTGGGATAAAGAAAAAACTGGTTCGTTATCTATCATCAAAGTTTTGGCTATTGGGAATTGTTGTAAAATTTCTGAAACTTTATTTTCATTATTAAGTTATTAGGAATTTCTTTTACGACTAAATATTTTGGACGTAATATATGTCAAGATGCAAATTTGCACCTTCTCTTTCTGGAATAGGTGCTTGACCGATAGGAATCTGTACTGGGTGTCTGTTGTATTTGTTTTGTTTGCAGATTGTGCAATTCTTTATAAACTTCTTAAGCTTTTTGTATAAATAAGGCCAATAATAAAGTCTAGTTATTTGCTTAAAATTTTCATCAAGCCCTCTATGAGCTCTACAATGAGTTTCTGTCAGTATGAAAGATCTGTCTTCAGCGCTTTCAACATCCTGGACAAATGTATATAAATATAAAATTGTTTTTAAGTGGTTTTTGAATTCTATAAAAATCTTTTAGAGTACAGTGAACTCCTATTGTTATATTGGGTGGAATATATTCTCTTAAGATTGATATTATATTTTCTGGAGTGACATACTCTATTATATGTTTAGTATTTTTTAAACTCCCAACTAAATTCGCTTTGATTACCTATTTCAGATTCGGATCTGATTTGAGCCTTTTCATCAACGTATTTTTATACCCGTTACTCGTGGAGTAAAAGAGTATACTAGATTCGTCGGAAAGTATGTAACAGGTAGAAGGAAGCGTTTCCGACCCCATAAAGTATATTCTTGATCAGGATCACTAGCCGAGTCGATCTAGCCATGTCCGTCTGTCCGTCTGTCTGTCCGTCCGGATGAACGCTGAGATCTCGGAAACTATAAGAGCTAGCCTATTGAGATTTGGCGTGCAGATTCCTGAGCTTCTAACGCAACGCAAGTTTGTTTCAGCAGCGTGCTACGCCCACTCTTACGCCCAGAAACCGCCCAAAATTGTGGCTCATACAGTTTTGATGCTAGAATAAAAATTTTAACTGAAATGTATTGGTGTTATCAATACCTATCGATTGCCAAAAAAAAAGTTTGCCACGCCCACTTTAACACCCACAAACCGCCCACAAGCTTAAAAAAATCGTTTGAACGCGGATATCTCGGAAACTATCAAAGATAGAGAATTGGGATCTGAGATTTAGATTTCTTAGCTTCAAACGCAGCGCGAATTTGTTACGCGAATATGCCACGCCCACTTTAACGCCCACAAACCGCCCAAGCCTGTGGCGTCCACAATTTTCATGCTAGATACAAACTGAAATGTATTGGTTTGGTCAATACCTATCGATTGATCCAACGCTTAGATCTGTCTACCGCCGGTAGGTGGCGCATTTCAATTTCACTTTGCTGCTTGCATATCTCCATTTCCCTTTGGTTCCTTTAGCTGAGTAACGGGTATCTGATAGTCGAGGTACTCGACAATAGCGTTTTTCCTTGTTTTTAATAGGTTATAGCCGACCAGAAAATCTGAGTCTAGCTCTTCTATTTCATAAAATGTATATCGCGTATCAAAAATAGCTATCATATGATAATATTTAATTATTGAATATCCAATAACTATGGATTCTCTTTTGTATATTGGAAGCTCATTCTTATTTTTATAAATTGCTGTTCTAATGTAACACGAGGTTGCCCCAGTGTCAATTAATGTCTTAATTTATTTGTTTATTTTCGTTTTATTTCTAATCAAGTAGGGTAAGCCTACTACTGATTTTTGTCTAAATAATGGTTCTCCTCAATATTATTTAGTTTCATCGTCTTGTTAGCCGGTTGGTTAACAGTTCCACTTGGTACCTTTTTATTTTGGGCTTGGCCTTGCTGAGTGTTCTGGGTCTCAAATTTTCCCACTTGATTTGGCTATAATTATTATTTTCATATTTAATATAGCTTTGATTATAACCGTTATTAGCCCTATTCTGAACCTGGATAGACTCGTCTATCTCCATTGGTTCTGGCTTATTTTGTGGCTGCCTATAAGTGTTCCACTGTTTTATTGGCTATTATTAAATCTATCCTGGTTCCAAGAATTATTTGAATTCTAATTATAATAACCATAAGTATTTTTGTTCTGGTTGTTGTCATGATTGAACCTTAAATTATTATTGTTTCGAATATTATTGTAATTATTATTTTGTTGTCTTGGCTTGTGGTTGAAATGTGTTTGACCATTTCCACCAGAGTTTGGCTCACTATGTTTTCTCTGAGTAGTTGAAAAACTATTTGTTAAATGAGGCCTCATGTTGTTGCTTTCTAATTCCTGAACTATGACCACTGCAATTGGTAGGTCAGGTGGATTCATTGAGAATATAGTATATAATGAAAACTCTAAGAGCTGTCTTCCTATGTTTTTCATTCATTTTCGCTGTTATTGGTTTGTTTCTACCATAGGTCATAATAGTTTTATTAATTAGAGAGTTAATTTTCTATTAACTCTATCAAATAATGCATTATGGATAATTTTCTCAGACTCAGTACACTTAACTCATTGTTCGTACCAAAAGGTACTCAACATGACCACACCCAACAAATCAAGCAGTAGCCAAGTTGGGAACAGTACCAGGCGCTCAGTAGCACTCACTGCAGATGAGAATTGCTGGTCAGCATATTATATGTCTCACTAACTCACCATCTCACCGTCACAACGATACGCTGACCCGCCAATGCAGTCAGCACATTTGCGGTGTCAGCCGAGCCAACTACGCAACTGCTACCGTAATCATAATTCCCTGACCTACTTTAGAATATAGCTTCTTTTACTAACCATTACACTAAGCTTCCGTGTTCGAAGTAGAATATAAGCAGGTATCAAATGAAGAATAAATCAGTTATCAACACACCTCATAACTCCGCGGTTCTACTTCCTACCTCTGGGAATAGGGCTCGTAATACACTATCTCAACTAGCAGCTAACCACGTTAGCTCACCCTCAGCGCAGTTCAGCATCGCCTGTGGTCCGGCATTGCAGTAACCATCGTTTCCATTGCCGCGACGCGATCGTCCTGCAGGTGTCTACTTCGGTTAGGCACAAACATTGGTGACCCCGACGTGATCCTTTACCAACAAAGGATCACACTTCAGCAACCCCCTTCCTACCAAAAGCTGAACCTCTGACTGGTGAGAAGACCCGTTAAGTTCACTACATCCACCCGCCCTGGAAACCCTAGCTCATCCAGCTTCACAGGATACGCTTCGTCATCCAGCGTCACAGGATCGTCAGCTTTATCCAGCTTTACAGGATACGCTTCTTCTTCCAACGTCACAGGAACTTCAGCTTAATCCAGCTTAACAGGATACTCAGCTTCTTCCAGCTTCACAGGATACTCAGCTTCATCCAGCTTCACAAGATTCTGTGTTTCCAAGACACACAATATGTCTACTTCATTCATTGAGGAAACAAGTCACACAAGAATCGATTTACACAATCGATTACTAGACACCCAAACCGAGCTGCAAGGGAAAATCCAACACCTCATTAAGAATTATGGCAAGGATTCTGTCGACCGACGCCACCGAGACGGCTATTATTCCGGTAAGCTAACTCAGTTAAACGATCTCTGGCAGCAGTTTTGCGACTTAGATGAAGAAGTCCAACAAGCGGCATTACCCACTGGAAGTGAGTACTCTTCACGACTAGTAGCACTTAAGGAGCTGGTCGAAAAATATCAGAATATCTTTCTGGACAACATGCCTACTGGAAGCGGGCTTCCGAAGGCCCCCAGACGAACTTCGGCCAACATCAAGATCACAACAAGAGATCAAGTCAAAGGAGATTCCACAATTGACACGGTGATCCGACAGTTGCAGAGAAGATGCAACAAATTGGAGTCATCATTAACATTAGCCTCGAACGCCCCAACTGTCACCCCAGCCCTACAAAGGCACCTGGATCTCCATTGGGCGTTACTAAGGCAAGCCCACGACGAATTGGATAGCACACCTGGGGCCGCAGCTCTGGCAGAAGCAGAGCTAGCCCAATTCCACACATTATACGAGGAATACGAAATGAACCTGCTACGAGAAAACGACGCGCCAATGAGCCTAAACTTGGCGCTTCCGCCAATTAGCATTCCGGAGTTCAACGGCGAGTATCTAGACTGGCCACGGTTCCATGATCTCTTTGTGGAATTGGTACATAACAAACCATATTCGGCCAGTCAAAAACTACATATTCTACAGAGTTCGCTTCGTGGTGAAGCGAGAAACGTCTTGACAGACACAGCCTTCTCACAGAGTGGCTATGACGACACCTGGTTGCGTTTAAAGGCCAGGTACCAGAACGGAAAAATACTAGTATTCGCCGCCATTGCAAAAATTATTGACCATAAGCCTATAGACGGCTCCTCGCGCCAACTAAGGGCCTTGCATGACACTATAAAAAATTCAATGAGTACTCTTAAAAACCTTGATATCAGCACAAAATCCTGGGATCCAATCCTATGTTTTCTTATCAGAAGAAAACTAGACCAGCAGTCTCTAGCTTCTCTTGAAAATTCAGCGGATGCACCAACGGAAATTCCAACGTTATAGAGTGTACTGACGTTTATTGAGCGGCGCGCTTGCATGCTGGAGACGATAAGCGCTCAACCCACAGCAACACTCCGCTATCAGTCAGTTCACAACGAAGAGAGCTGTAAGATTTGTCATCTAGGACCACATCATATTAGAGCATGCAGCCGTTTCCAGGAAATGGACCCAAAACACGGCGCCAAGCCATTATTCAAGTAGGAGCATGCACAAATTGTTTGTCTACAGCTCATAATGTTGAATACTGTGGATCACCGACCACTTGTCGAGTCTGCCAGCAACGGCATCATTCACTGTTACACCAAGGACCGACTAGCAATCCAGTGGCCGGCGCAGTAACCGTTGCAGGCTACGACCACGAAGGAGGATATACTTTGCTCGCGACCGCCAAGGTCTCATTACAAGGGCCAAACGGTCAATTACAAACATGTCGCGCTGTAATAGATGGTGGATCACAGGTGAATCTTATTTCAAGGAGAATGGCAGATCTGCTATCTCTTAAACAAAGGTCACCGATTGAAATATCTGGAATCGGAGGAAAGATATCAACAGCAATTGGATCAACACTAAAGCTCTCATCCTGTACATCAGGGTTTGAAAAACTATTAGAGGTATTTATTATGCCCACAGTCATTACAGACCAACCGTCAGTACCGATTACAACCGATCTTAATATTCCCGAGGGACTGCCGTTAGCAGATCCTGACTTTCGGCAACCAGGACCCATTGACCTAACTTTAGGGGCTGAAGTATTTTCTCGTGTAATTACCGGTAAACGTCTTGAACTAGGACCTAATAAACCTTTGGCACAAGGCACAAGGCTTGGTTATGTAATCACAGGTTATCTCAATAAAGAAACCTCATCTGATACGGAAATCAACCCCAATCTAATAGAAAACAGAGATGATTTTGCAGGACCGAACGCTGCTTATGAGCCAACGAAAGATAAAAATCCGATGAATATAGAACCGACGTCTCATCAATTCAAAACCTACAAGAAGGCTGATTTTGGTTCAACATTTCTAAACTTAACCAAGAAAGATCTTAGTTTTGTTGCAGAACGTCCACATACCATAGACGTGCCAAATGATCAAATTCTACGAGGGCACAATTTCAGTCCCCACGGTAATGTAAATTTTATCGCAAAGGGGAGTGGTAAGCAGCATCAAGAAGATGTGAAGGACCTGAATCACAAACAGGAACCGCCGAAGTTGAAGGAAAGATCCCCCTTGGTCAATGATTTGTTAGGTGCTTTCTATACAATTCGGCCAAGGGCTGACCGACATCACGCCTTTAATTGAGGGTACCCCTCAATGGGGGGAGAATGTTCGTACCAAAAGGTACTCAACATGACCACACCCAACAAATCAAGCAGTAGCCAAGTTGGGAACAGTACCAGGCGCTCAGTAGCACTCACTGCAGATGAGAATTGCTGGTCAGCATATTATATGTCTCACTAACTCACCATCTCACCGTCACAACGATACGCTGACCCGCCAATGCAGTCAGCACATTTGCGGTGTCAGCCGAGCCAACTACGCAACTGCTACCGTAATCATAATTCCCTGACCTACTTTAGAATATAGCTTCTTTTACTAACCATTACACTAAGCTTCCGTGTTCGAAGTAGAATATAAGCAGGTATCAAATGAAGAATAAATCAGTTATCAACACACCTCATAACTCCGCGGTTCTACTTCCTACCTCTGGGAATAGGGCTCGTAATACACTATCTCAACTAGCAGCTAACCACGTTAGCTCACCCTCAGCGCAGTTCAGCATCGCCTGTGGTCCGGCATTGCAGTAACCATCGTTTCCATTGCCGCGACGCGATCGTCCTGCAGGTGTCTACTTCGGTTAGGCACAAACACTCATGTTCGATAATATGAATTGGACGTTAGTCGCAAAAGATAAAGTCAAGTCTGGCCATTATGGCATCAAAATTTAACACCGTACCATTATGGGTCAGGGCCTCGTTTGTCATTCCCGTTATTTTGTTTCTTAATATAAATAAGACAGAATAAAACCTTTCATTCCCTCTGGCATATTGCCCCATGGCTATTTCAGCTGATTCTCTCCAGCTTTCATATTTTTCTTTTTCACCTTTATTATAATATAATAATATAATATTTGGATCTATAATCTCTATCTGATAATCCTCAACCGATTTTATTTTATGAGAATGCTGCGATCTTAAGTCTACGATCTCCTCCTTTAATGGATTTAATTCAATATTAACAATTCGTTTTATTAAATCTCCTACATTCAACATTGTATTGTTTGATACCGCCTAATGGTTCGTATGTTCTTGAGGCGGATTCATGTGGAGTCTTTTATTTGCTCCAGTCTGGCTGGTTAAAGGTTCTGACATTTTGAGAATTTTTTCGAAAACAGAAATTAGGTCTTCCACTTTGTTTTTATACCCTTGCAGAGGGTATAATGATTTCAGTTAGAAGCTTGAAATGCAGTGAAGGAGACGTTTCCGTCCCCAAAAAGTGTTTATATTCTTGATCAGCATCACTAGACGAGTCTTTGGTGTTTTTTAACATATAACCTCATACGCTTGGAAATAGCGGACTTTAGGGATCGCTTTGGGGATCTTTTTGTTTACGTTAGCGGACTCAGGGCTCGCTTTGGGGATGTTTACAATATCGGCTTGGATGTTTACAGCATCCGTTTGATGCGGACTGCGTGAAACTGATCTGGGTGGGAATAATTTGGAGGCGTAGTTGACAGAAATAGCTGACCACGGATTTATTTCGGGTCTGTCAGAGTTATTTGGAAATTAGCTCTGGGTTGAAAGTTGTTTATAAATTGGGTAAGAGCCCCTTAATAATGTGTCATATAACTTGCACGTGCAGTGATTCACAACATAACCTCAAATGTACACATACGTATGCGTATGCAATATATACATATGTACATTAGCGCGGTCCACATTTGTATGGAAATTTTTAAGTTTCTACTCTCACCCGCCTATGCGGTGCGCTTTAAGGTATTTAATGTATACCAAAATAAATTTTTTGAATAAAACGCGTTTTAAGGTCTGCGAATTGGTTTCAAAGTTTATAACTCACGCCCTTGATCAAATATATTATTTTCATATGGGTGGCCCTGACTTGGTCTTATTTCTCAAATTCGTTTGTCACCTTTCCGAACTACTTTGAAAGGTTTAAAAATTGAAAAACTTTTCTAGTTGCTAAGTCCAGAACTTACATGGTCGTACATGATCGACTTGTATTTAATTTTTGAAAATATTGACAATAAGGTATTCAAATCTTCGAGTTGCATAATAAGTCATTAAAAACATTTCGAAAATAATTTTATTTCTTTTTGAAAAAAAAACCGTTTCATAAATGGACCTTCTGTAAACACTTATACACCCAAATAAGGATGGACAAAGAAGGCAATATTTAATTATATATGTTTATTTATTATTTACAAACTTACGATCTAATAATAATAATATGTAACAAAGTTTTACCCGAAAATCTAGACCTAGAGAGGACCCTAGATAATACGGATCTCTTAGATGGTAAATCCGTTGTGTCAAATTCCGATTTTAGATGTCCAACCAAAAACATTTCGGTATTGTACATTTTTTACTAATATTGACTGAGTTTAGACTGTTGACAAAGTAGGGGGTGGAAAATCGATTTTTTCGAAAAAAAATTCTTGCTGGAACACATGTCGTATGAGAAATTTTAAAGCAAGCTTTGAGGACGATTCGCAAGGTCTAAGTCTCAACAAAATTTTTTTTCATTTTTGATTACATTTTTTACAGACCCTAATCTACCATGGTGAGAACTAGTTTTCATTTTTTGGACCACCCTAATGTACATATGTAATAAATTGTGATTTTTATTCGCAGCCTTCTTAAAAACGACAAAAAGGTAAGGGGTATATGTTTGTACAGTATTAATAAAAATCATTTCTTGTTTTAGGTGCCGGATGTTTTTCCGAGTGCCTTCAGTATATACATAAATAATGATGAAATTAAAGACGCCATCCCACCGATTTGGCTCCGTGTGCTTTCCAGGGTTGACGGAGTGGAAGGAGGTTCAAATAAGAATAATTTTATGTTTTTTTCTCTGAGTGTACTGGTAGCTGGGTGTTATTGTAATCTTGAGTAAGAACAGCTCCACACGCTTGTTTGCTTGCATCTGTTGTTATACAAAATTGTTTATTCAAATCTAGATATTGCAGTAGTGTGGGTTTCATCAATTGAATTTTAAGGTTTTCGAATGCATTTTGACATTAATCTGTCCATTCAAATTTAACCTTTTTTTTTAAAAATCTAGTTATGTGATGTGAGTAATCGAAAGAATTTTTAATAAAACGATTGTAGTAATTGCAAAATGCAACGAGTGCTGTCTGCGTCCATTGGAACTGGGTATTTTTCTATTACATCGTATTTTTTACTGTCTGGCAAAATACCTTTGTCAGTACACTTGTGTCCAAGGAAGGTCACTTCGTGTCTGATAGATGTGCACTTTTCTGGGTGCAGCTTAAGGTTGTGTTTCCTACATAAATGAAAAACGTTTGTAAGATTTTTAATCATGTGGTTTTCTGAACAACCAATGACAATTAGGTCAAGTATGCCTTGGAAGGCTCGATACCCGAAAATGCAATTGTCATCATTCCTTAGAAATAATTTGGCGCTATTTTTAAACCATAAGGTAATCGCGTGAAGCGATAGGAGCCATTGCTCGTGGAAAAGGACGTTATATTTCTAGACGTTTCTTCGAGTTCTATTTGATGAAATCCAGACATCAGATCTAAACATGAAAAGTATTTAGCTCTACCTAATTGGTCAAGAATATCGACTATTTTTGGAAGTAGAAATATATCTGATAAAATTTTGTTGTTAATTTGGCGGTAATTAAATACTAAACGCCATCTTTTAGTACCGCAATGCGGTTGTATTCAGAAACTGAAGGTTCTACTATTTTGTCTTTAATTAATTTTTTTACTTGTTTTTCTACTTCTTCTTTTTGACTGTGGGGAATTCTATAATTCTTTATGTATACCGGTTCCTCATCTTTCATTCTTATTTCTTGCTGGTAAGAACTATAAGTTGATATCGATTCGGATTCTATTCCGAATATATCTGTGTATTTGGTGCATAATTCTTTAAGTATTTCTTTGAACTGAGGTGGACAATTTTTGTTTAGTTGGCCTAAGATTTCTTCTTGGTTTACATTTTTTTAGATTTAATAATGTCATAATCATCCAGTGGTTCAACTTTTAGTGTATTTAGTTGAATGATTGCAGTTTTATTTGTTGTATTCAAAACTCAGACAAAAGTGTTTTAAGAATCTGCAATGGAATTTCCAATGAATAATCCATTTTGGATTTCTTGGTTTGGTATTAATACAAGGTGAGTTCCAAAGTAAACAGGACTTTTAAAAAAAAGACATAACAAATAGTTTTTTCGGCAAAATCAATTTATTTTATTCAAAATAGTCTCCTCCTGCTTTAATACAGCGTTTTGCGCGTTCCAAAAGCATGTCGAACGAGTGTTTTAGCTCGTTGCCCGGTATGGCCGCCAGTATGCCGGTGCAAGCCTTTTGAATGGCCTCTACGTCTGCATATCGCTCTCCTTTATTCGGCAAATGCATTTTTCCGAAAAGGTAGAAGTCGCACGGTGCTATATCAGGTGAATACGGGGAGTGGTTGATGGTTAAAATGTGATTTTTGGTCAAATAGTCGGACACTAGCGTCGATCGATGAGACGGCGCATTATCGTGCAACAAACGCCAACTTCAATCTTCGCGATATTCGGGCTGAGCACGTCGAATACGGCGCACCAAACGCTTCAAAACTCCAATGTAGAATACCGCATTAACGTTTTGGCCGGGTGGTACAAATTCTTTGTGGACAATACCCTTGGAATCATAAAATCAAATGAGCATTGTCTTCACTTATGACTTCTCCAGGCGCGATTTTTTGGGTTTCGGCTCGTTCGGCGCCTTCCATTCAGCACTCTGGCGTTTCGTTTCGGGATCATATTAAAAACACCACGTTTCGTCACCAGTCACAATCTTGTAAAGGAAGTTCGGGTCTTTTTTTGCCTCTTTAATGATGACCTTCTAATGTTGAATTCTGAGCAATTTTTGGACGTCAGTCAATTTGTGCGGAACAAACCGTGCACACACCTTTTGTAAGCCCAAGTGTTCGGTCAAAATGCGATAAATCGATGCTTTGGAGATGTTCAATTCTATTTCCATGAATTTCAATGATGATTTCGGCTGATTTTTTATGAAATCACGCACAGTTTCGATGGAATTTTCGGTGATCACGGATTTTGGTTGGCCCACATGTTCATCGTCATATATGTCCTCACGACCACTTTGAAAACGTTGAAACCACTCGTGCACTCTGCTACGGGATAGGCAATCATCGCCATAAGCTTGTTTCATCAATTGAAAAGTTTCGGTAAAAGTTTTACCAATTTAAAAACAAAATTTAATTTTGGCTCTTTGTTCGAAGCTCATTTTCGCACCGATGACAAAAACATACTGACACTTTAAACGCAATAACCTCACTTCCAATAGATAAAATGTCATGAAATTTTTACTGGAAGTCGATAAACAATAGCAGATTCTAACGCACCAGTTGACATATAGATGGCGCCACTAGAGGGCGCTAGATTCAAAAAGTCCTGTTTACTTTGGAACTCACCTTGTAAATATGTGCTATATAACATGTCCCTTCTAAAGGTTTTCTTCATATTTTCAATGCTTACAATTTCAATTCGTTAATGATTCTAATATTTCAATGCTTACGATTTCCATTCATTGCTTAACGACCTTTCCCTCCAATCGGGGTCTAAGGCTTCTTTTGGGTGTTATACTCCTAATTGGGCTTCTAGAGGAAGAATCCACACATACTTCAGATTCCTCATTTTGTGTATCAGCATTATTCCACACTTGTGCTCATTTGTGAACCTGATCCGTAGTGTCCATCCGTTTTGTGTTATTCTCGGGAGCTCGGATTTGATCGCTGTGCCGCTTAATTATTCTGTGGTTGTGAGCAAGGTTGCACAAATATGTTTGGGATCCTAACTTCTTGTCTATTGTTGCCTGTGACCAAGATGCCTTATTTGGAGTCATGTAATCCCGAATGTATACTTTTTGTCCCTGATTGAATGATTCTAGACGATTCCCATTTTAACTTTTTATGCTTTTTTCTTGCTGTTTCAAAATTTTTGAACTGACTATGGGTGGATTCATGAGATCTAATCTAGTTTTTAGACTTCTACCAAAGAAAAGCTTTGCTGGGGTTTCTACAGTTGTACAATGAGGTGAACTTCGGTAGTCTGCTAAGAATCTGATTGTAATGGTTTCTAAACTTCCGTGACATTCCTTATCAAGTGTTGCTAGAATGGATTTTTTTAAGACCTTAACAAAAATCTCTGGCTGTGCGTTCGTGGCAGGATGACCTGGAGCGGTTAAAACATGTTTTATTCCATTTATTTCCACAAACGTTTTAAACTCCTGCGATGTAAATTGACGCCCGTTATCAGTGACTAAGACATCTATTAATCCATACCTACAAATCATTTCTCTTAACTTTTCCACTGTAAATTTACTTGTAATTTGTTTTGTGATTACAACTTCGCTCCATTTCGAATACGAGTCGACCATAACCATGAAGTATTGATTTTTAATTTCTTCAGGGCTCCATGAAATAAAGCACATTTGCTGGGACTATCTATGAGTTTTTGACATGGATCTCATTTGCTAATTATGTACTCTATGTCCTTGTCTAACCCTGGCCACCATACGTAGTTTCTGGCCAATGCTTTGGTTTTAACAATGCCTAGATGCGATCTATGTACAGATTCAAGAACTTCCTTATAAAGTTTCTTGGGTACAATGGTACGATATCCCCACATTAAACAGCCGTATTCTATTAATAGCTCTGTGTGATTCTGAATGAAGGGTTGAAACTTCTTGTCCAACGATTGAATGGTACCATGTTCTATTGCCTTTATTACACCAGTTTACAAAAAAAAATTGATGAAATACGCCTTCAAGGAAACCTTTGTTTTCCGGTAAGGTACATCTCCCTGATTAAGAAAAGGGCACTTCAAATTATTTCTATTGTACCAATTTTTTTTAAGGTGTGTTGAACTAATAAGCTTTTTTATTAATTATTGCTAAACTAAAAAATACGAATTTCCGGTTGCTTTATGCTTGCTAACAATTTATTAGCGAGAGAGAGTACAGCAGGCGAGACGAGAGTGCATTTAATGTCTAGATCAGAATTCGTACTGATTTTACAAAGGGACAGCCAGCCGAATGCTGGGCCCAAGAATGCAAGTACATAAAAAACGAGAGAGCTAGATGGAAACAGCTACCTTTCGCGATGCAATGAATATAAGAGATCGAATTAAGACGTGACACGACATACTCCCCCCGTTGGAAGCCTGGGTTTCAACATTATCCTTGCTCGGAGCAGATCGCCAGCGCCTAGTCATGCGCGCATACTCTGCTTATCTTTGTCGCCTTCTTTCTTATACCACTAAAGCTGTCGCTTATCTATTCAGCAACTACTTTGTAAGCCTGCATATGTCTATATGAAGATCTTGGAGCCAAGCTTTTTACACATTCACAGTCCGTCTGCCGCTCCGAATAAACGCTATACATTTTAATATAACCTATTCGTGCGTTATTAATTATAAATATAAGGGTGGCATATTTGTTGTCTTCCCCATAAACATTTGGTGACCCCGACGTGATAGCAGTTTTTATCGGAGTCTGCAACTCGGTCTTGCGATTGTTTAATATAGTTTAAACAAACGCTTTGTTTCGCTGTCGTTATCGTGCATTCGGTCACAAACATACGAACATACATACATATGTGCATATAAAAGTGCACAGCCGGACGTTTGATTTTTTGTACATTTGTGCAAATAATTCTTAACAAAATGAATCGAATTTAATCTTTGTTAATAGCGCATATTATTAGCGCATTTTATTTTATTTCATTTTTTTTTCCTTCTGGTGATTAAAAAATGTCTGATACGGAAAACTCGGTTCGGGCTCAACATGAATCCACAAGTGACGTCGACTACTACCGAGTCAAAGCCCAATCTATTTTGCGGCAAATGAGCTCGATGAAATGCTATTTAAACGCTGATGCGGTTAATCAGTTTGACGAAGCTGATTGTCTGGCGCGAATGGAATGGATTGTAGTATGCACTTATATCGAATATCTACTGTACCAAGAGTACTTGAAACAAACACACTGTAACACTTTGTTGCATTGTTTTATAAACAAAAGGCTCGGTCAAAAACCCTAAGTGGCCGAAACATGAGTCGATCGGCGCGCTCAAAGAAAGTGCAAGTGTCAGCATTCTGTTGCACACGCCGGCCGCTCAGCCAAACTCAAGTACATACACATGCCCTCGCGCTCCAGCCAAAGAGAGCATAATTAAATACACTTTATATACATAAGATATACATAGCCATCTCTCTGCCGCCCAACTGTAAGCAGCGCAGCTACGAGAATTAGGCTTACTTAGATCCTAAGGCAAATTGTAAAATCAGAAACAACTTGACGTTGGAAGCGGCATTAACGCTGCTCCAATCATGCAAACCAAATAAATATAGAATATAATAAAACTACTCAAAAGGATGTGTTCTCAATAAATGGATAAAGATTATTAACATTTCCAACACAAGGAGTTTCACACAACATGGCGACCGTGACTTTGGTCCTAAAGGATCTGGACCTGGATCTGGACATGGATCGGGACTTCGAAAAATAAGAAGACAGCAACCAAGGCGACAGCAGCAATCAACAGCAACAAAGACAACAGCAACAACAAAGGCAACAACAGCAAAAACGGCAACAACAACTAGAACAAGAGAAGAAACGCAGTGAGTAGAGTGTGATGTGTGCCAAAAGAAGTGGCGTGGTCAAAAGATTAAAAGCCAGAAAGGCTCATCTACTGAAGCTGCTCAACAGCGGCAAAGCAATACAGTGGAACGACTCGGTAAAAATACATGCCGAAGTTGAATACCTAAAAAATTTGCTATCAGAACGAAAAAATCAGACCACAGCTACAGCCACATCCACCTACCCTGTAATCCAAAATATTTCAAAAAATAAAAACACATTGCCTCCTCCAGAAAAAGTTGCCATCCCAAAACTAAAGAAGACGTGCCCAGATGACTGCGAGGGACCACTGTGCTCCCCGTTCTGCGAGTACACCTGTGTAGCCAGCACCGGTGCCCCACCATGAAGTACACCTGTGCAGCCAGCACCGGTACCAAGGAAGTGTGAACCGACAGCGCTACCAAGAGCGCATAATTTTTTTTATCTTTGCACTGCGTTCCAAAATTTTTTTTTAATTGCACTGCGATGCATATTTTTTCATTTATTTTATAAAAACAATTGTAAAAATTGAGCGACATAAAAGTTGCCCGATTAGAGTATGGCCTGAAAACCATACACAAAATAGGCAGGAAATTATATGTAAAATATGATAATAATTGGTCAAAAACAAAAAAGTAAAATCAAAATTAATAATATTAAACTAGTTGTTTATGAATAACATTACCAACATTTACGAATTGATTCAAAAATCAAAAGAATTTGACAGACCAAGATATATATTAAGAATACCAACCCTAAAGATGGGTTTAATAGATACAAAAACTGTGGATTCCACTGCAAATGTTATTAATAAGGTAGAATCAAACCCCATAGACTTAGAATTAATTCATACATTGCTTATATATATAAACTTTATAAATTGCACAATAAATGTCTTAAAAAAAAATATATCAGCCAGGCAAATGATCTGGACAAAATTTAAACATTTTGGCACAAACAACATTATTATAAAAATATTGCTGTATTGAAATTTTAAAAAGGTAAAGAAAATGGAATAAAATACAAATAAATAAATAAAAACAAATTAATTAAAAATGGCTACGCTAAAAGCAATTGCAAACACATATGATAGGGACATCTATTTTAGAGAAAGAATTCTGCAATTAGTTGCACCAACTTCAGTAAGCATTTACGAGTTAGAAAACTTATATATTGAAACATTTAATTTAGATGCCTCTCCACTAATTCATTGCACAAGCACCCAAAAGGCAATTGTCCTATCAACCATCCCAGGGGTACAGGTTAGATCAGTAGTAGACGAACACCCAATACTAGGTAAAACAATAGTAATGATGGTCTTCAAGAAATAATTCATCTCCACAATATAATGGAATGGAATGAATTATATAAGCAGCTAAATAACATAAAAGTTGACTTTGACAAATCATATAAGTCACTTACTCAAAACAGGCCAATTCAAAAGAATACCATTAAAAAACATGTGGAAATTCTAGTAAAATGCTTTAATGAAGCACGAATACTAATATATGGCCAGAAGGAAAAATTAAATCAAGATCATTGGTCCCAAGTATCAAAATTTTTGATCAGACTACGATCTAATTTAATATCAATTAAACAAAAGCTTAAGTTGGACATATCGGTACCAACTACACTTAACACCTCCCTAGCAGTTGAAACTGGTGATGAATCGGAATCAACTAAACAAACTGACAGTGACCAAATAGAATCAGAAGACCTTACAAAAAACAAATCCTAAAATAGAAGAGCAAGATTTAAATAATCTTACTATTCCAGCTGTTTTAATGTCAGATCTGGATAATTCTACAGATTCTGATGATAATTCCATAATAGAAAATAAAATAAGAAACAATATCACAATGGCACAATCTAATATTGATTTCATTAACACCAGTTTTCGATGGTAAATCTGAAAACTTAACAAGTTTTATGGAT
This sequence comes from Drosophila subpulchrella, assembly GCF_014743375.2. Taxonomy (NCBI): domain Eukaryota; kingdom Metazoa; phylum Arthropoda; class Insecta; order Diptera; family Drosophilidae; genus Drosophila; species Drosophila subpulchrella. Next base: position 43,171 of record NW_023665709.1, on the reverse strand, counting down.
GCATTAGAAATAATAGAATCAATAAAAGGCGAACACGAACAATTGGCAGTTTCTATTATAAAAACAAAGCTAAAAGGTGTCGCCAGAAATCTAATCGGAGATGAAACAACTATAGCTGAAGTCATTTCCAGATTAAAAAACAACGTCAAAGGCGAAACTGTAGAAGTGTTGTCAGCAAAACTGATGAGCCTACAACAACGCAATAAAACTGCCAACCAGTACACACAAGAGGTTGAGCAGATGACGAAATCCTTAGAAGGTGCATTTATAACAGATGGCTTATCCCTAGAGTTAGCCAGACGTTATTCCACTCGGCATGCAGTGAAAGCAATGACTAAAAATTGCCAAATAGATAAGGTAAAAACTATAATGCAAGCCGGTACCTTCAATACAATGAATGAAGCCATATCCAAATTTGTAAGCAGTTGCACAGAAGCAACCGGACAGCCAAACACTGTCCTATATTACAAAAATTACCCGCAGCGCGGTGGAAATCGCGGACGAGGTAATAATCGAGGTAATAATCGAGGTAATTATAACAATACCAGATATTATCAGAATAACGGATATAATCAAAACAATGGTTATAACAGAAATAACCAAAATAACAATTATAACAGAAACAACAACCGTGGTGGAAACACCAGCGGCGGAAACAGCCGTGGGGGAAACAACAACCACAATAACAATGTTAGAGTGGCGCAAACAAATTCGGGAAACTACCAAACACCTTTAGATACACGACAGTAAACAACATCAAAATTCACACTTTAAATCTCAGTCAAAATACATTTGTCACTTTCACGAACGTAGCAACAGGAAAAGAATTAGTTCTCTTACTAGACACAGGTGCGGAATATCCTTATTGAAGGAAAATTCTGATAATTTTCAAAACATTCAAGATAATCACATCATAAACATACAGGGTATAAGTCAGGAAGTTACAAAATCAAAAGGCTTAACTTCTATTGAAATTCAAACTTCTAAGTACATAATTCAACATGATTTCCATATCGTAAATATGCAATTCGCTATTCCATGTGATGGAATACTAGGAATCGATTTTATCAAAAGATACAACTGTCAATTAGACTTCAAGCCGTCTGAAGACTGGCTTATAATAAGACCAAATAACCTAAAATATCCAATTTATGTTCCAATAGCATACGGTTCTGGCAACAACTCCCTAATTCTGCCAGCAAGATCCCAAGTCGTGCGAAAAATTGAAATTAATTCAGAAGAAGACAGTGTATTAATTCCGAATCAAGAAATTCAGCATGGTATCTATATCGCAAATACCATAGCAACAGTCCAAAATGCATATATAAGATTACTAAATACTACAAACACAGATCAAGTAGTCTATATCAAAAACATTCATCATGAACCACTTTCAAACTACGAAATAGTAAAAACGGACTTAAAAGCCAGACAAAAAATTGTACTATCCCAACTTGCAAAAAACTTCCCGCCTCAATTCAATAAACAACTTACAGCATTATGCACCCAGTATAGTGATGTGTTCGGACTAGAAACCGAATCGATCACTACCAATAATTTTTATAAACAAAAGCTGAGATTAATTGATGATGACCCCGTATATATAAAGAATTATAGAAATCCTCATAGTCAACAAGACGAAATTCAAAAACAAGTACAAAAACTAATCAGTGATGAAATAGTGGAACCCTCTGTATCACCTTACAATAGCCCACTTTTGTAAGTACCAAAAAAGTCACTTCCAAATTCGGAAAATAAAAAATGGCGATTAGTAATTGACTATCGTCAAATTAATAAAAAACTCTTGTCTGATAAATTTCCACTCCCTAGAATCGATGATATTTTAGATCAACTAGGTAGAGCAAAATATTTCTCATGCCTTGACTTAATGTCAGGTTTTCATCAAATTGAACTGGAAAAAAGTTCACGGGATATAACATCTTTTTCGACAAACAATGGTTCGTACCGCTTCACGCGATTACCATTCGGTTTAAAAATAGCGCCAAACTCTTTTCAATTCGAATGGACAACACATTGTCAAAACGCCTTCGAACATCATAAATCAGCATTAATAAATCCTACTCTGTTGCAATATCCAGATTTTAGCAAAGAATTTTGCATAATCACAGATGTTAGCAAATACGCTTGTGGAGCAGTCCTAACTCAAATCAAAAATGGACTACATCTTCCAGTGGCATACGCATCAAGATCCTTTACGAAAGGTGAAAGCAACAAGAGCACCACAGAACAAGAATTAGCAGCCATTCATTGGGCAATAACACACTTCAGACCATATATTTATGGTAGACACTTCACTGTCAAAACAGACCAGAGAACACTGACATACTTATTTTCAATGGTAAATCCAAGTTCCAAACTAACACGAATGAGACTTGAATTAGAGGAATATAATTTTACGGTGGAGTATCTAAAGGGTAAAGACAACTATGTAGCCGATGCGCTCTCCAGAATAACAATCACAGACCTAACAAATATACAAACAAGTAATAAAATTCTGAAAGTCACTACCAGAAACCAAAGTAGACAGAAATCCTGCGCAGGAAAAGAACAAATAGAATTGCATAAGCAATCTATAGAAAAAGCTTCAGAGCCCAACGTATATGAAGTCATTAATAATGATGAAGTACGTAAAGTAGTGACCTTGCATGTAAATAATAAAATGTGTTTATTCAAGCACGGATAGAAAATTACAGCAAGATATGATGTTAGCGATTTGTATACTAATGGAACCATTGACTTAGGTCAATTCTTTCAAAGGCTTGAAAAGCAGGCCGAAAGTCAGCCAACTCAAAGTGGCACCGTGGGAAAATATCTTTGAACTTGTTTCAATTGATAATTTTAAAATTATGGGCAATAAAATATTGAAATCATTGAGAGTAGCGCTACTCAACCCGGTGACCGTAATCAAACATAATAAAGAAAAAGAAGCTATATTGTCTACATTCCATGATGATCCAATACAAGGTGGTCATACAGGCATTACAAAAACCTTGGCCAAGGTCCAGAGTCACTATTACTGGAAAAATATGTCCAAAGACATAAAAGAGTACATAAAGAAATGTCCTAAATGCCTAAAGTCGAAAACGACTAAACATACTAAGACCCCACTAACGATAACCGAAACTCCACAACGAGCTTTTGATAGAGTAATTGTAGATACTAATGGTCCACTTCCAAAATCTAATAACGGAAACGAATACGCAGTAACACTCATCTGCGATTTAACTAAATACCTAGTAGCTATACCTATACCAAAGAAAAGCGCAAATACAGTAGCAAAAGCTATATTTGAAGATTTTATTCTAAAGTACGGTCCAATGAAGACGTTCATTACGGACATGGGAACAGAATATAAAAATTCAATTATTGAAGATCTATGTAAATACTTACATATTAAAAACATAACTTCAACTGCACACCATCACCAGTGGAGCGAAGCCACAGAACACTAAATGAGTTCATTCGTTCATACATCTCAGTTGACAAAACAGATTGGGATGTATGGCTACGATACTTCGTATATTGTTTTAATACAACCCCATCTATGGCACATGACTATTGTCCATATGAGCTAGTTTTCGGTAAAACTTCAAATCTACCAAAACACTTTAAAAGCATAGATAAAATAAAACCCCTTTATAATATAAAAGATTATGCTAAGGAATCCAAATTTAGATTAGAACAGGCAATTAAGAGAGCTAGACTAATGCTAGAATCTCATAAGCTAAAACAGAAAATTAGTTACGACAAAACTAGTTTAGATTTCGACTTAAAAATAGGAGATCAGGTTTTATTGAAAAATGAAACAGGACATAAGTTAGATTCGAAATATACAGGTCCTTATAGGGTAGAACAAATAGGAGATAGAGATAACATAACTATAATAAATAACAAAAATAAAAAACAAATAGTACATAAAGATAGATTAAAAATGTTTATTTCATAATTGCATTTAACATGGCCATGTTTAGAAATACTTATGAGTGTAACCATGTTTAGAAATACTTTTACACTCCATGTTTAAAAATACTTCTTCTTTTAATACGTATATTATTCCCAATTCCATTCTCTTTAAAAAAAAAAATAAATAAATAAGAAATTTAAAAAAAGATTAAAAAAAAAAAATAAATATTCCTTTAAGTAAAATATATTAACAAAATAACTTCATAATATTACGTTATTTTTCAAAAGGAGGGAGATGTAGTATGCACTTATATCGAATATCTACTGTACCAAGAGTACTTGAAACAAACACACTGTAACACTTTGTTGCATTGTTTTTATAAACAAAAGGCTCGGTCAAAAACCCTAAGTGGCCGAAACATGAGTCGATCGGCGCGCTCAAAGAAAGTGCAAGTGTCAGCATTCTGTTGCACACGCCGGCCGCTCAGCCAAACTCATGTACATACACATGCCTTCGCGCTCCAGCCAAAGAGAGCATAATTAAATACACTTTATATACATAAGATATACATAGCCATCTCTCTGCCGCCCAACTGTAAGCAGCGCAGCTACGAGAATTAGGCTTACTTAGATCCTAAGGCAAATTGTAAAATCAGAAACAACTTGACGTTGGAAGCGGCATTAACGCTGCTCCAATCATGCAAGCCAAATAAAAAAAGAATATAATAAAACTACTCAAAAGGATGTGTTCTCAATAAATGGATAAAGATTATTAACATTTCCAACACAAGGAGTTTCACACAACAGGATCAATTCCTTAAATCAGGCATTTGATTCTGCGCAGACATCGTTGGAAAGACTGGATTTTGCAGAGATCTCGAGCGACCATCGGATTGAATTTGCTGAGGTTTTCATGGATGTGAAGGCGAAACTAAGCCGAGACTTGGCGGCTCATCGCAAGTCACGATTGCCGGCTTCAACCGCTGCAAATTCAACATGTATTGACATCTTTCTTTTCGATCTAGGAAGCCTCGGTTGCCAAATTTGGAAATAGCTCGTTTTCATGGATCCTACTCTGAGTGGTCGGATTTTCTTGCGACTTTCACTACCGTCATCGGAAATGATGATGAGCTAAGCGACATTGAAAAATTACAATATTTGCGTTCGAGTTTGGGCGGCGTGGCTCTGAAAACCATACGCTCGCTCGAACCCTCGAATGCTAATTTTAAAAAGGCTATGACTTTGCTGGTTAATCGATTTGATAATAAAGTTTTACACTTTCAGGCACACGTTCGGGCAATATTCGGTTTAAATGGTGTCGAGAAGGGATCTTCGAAGGGGCTTCGGGAGCTGAGCGATTGCATGAATTCGCATCTGCGAGCAATTCGAACCCTGGCCAATACGCAACAGATTTTGGATGGACTTTTAATTCACATCGTCACTCGGAAACTGGATCAGAGGACGCGGGAAAAATGGGAAGAGGATTTGTCAATCACTGAGCTGACAAATATAACCAAAATACACTTATTGCTTCTGCTACTAACTCAAATCATTTGACATGCTTATTTTGCGATGCACGGGATCATTATTTGACAAAGTGTTCTCGACTTTTAAATTTGAGTCCGAATCTTCGATATAGAGAAGCAAAGAAGTTGCACCTTTGCCTCAACTGTTTGCGCAAGGGGCATAGTTTGCAGCAATGCAAGTCGACTCAGCACCATACAATATTACACATGAACCATGACCCATCCGCAATATCCACCTCATTTTCATCTCCATCATGCGATCCATCCTCGAGCTCTTAGCCATTACCATCTACTTCATCAGCATTAGTATCATGTTCGCATACATCATCGCATCCTGATCATCATTTACCAAGCCCTCCACCTAAAACCTTAAATATTTTGCCGATCGACTATGTGTTGCTTCCAACTGCTATTATTTACGTTAGAAATAGAATTGGAGCATTTATGCCTTGCCGAGCAATTTTAGATTCGGCCTCCCAGCTAAACTTCATAACCTCTCCCTTAGCTAGCCAACAAAAATTGAATCATAGAAGATCGCAAACGTCGATTTCTGGGATAGGAGAATCTTCCATGATCTCTGATAAGACTGTCGATATTCTTGTGCAAACACGAGATGCAAACTATCGTGCGGCATTCACAGCGGTTGTGACTCACAGTATTACTGATTATCAGCCCCATTTCAGTATAAATGCAACATCATGGAGGATACCGCTAAACATTTCACTCGCTGACCCTAATTTCAATCAATCACAACGAATTGACCTTTTACTCGGCGCTGGGTTGTTTCTTTAAATAATTTCTATGGGACATATTCATTTGGATTGGGCTTTGCCAACTCTTCAGAACACCAAGCTTGGTTGGATAGTCTCTGGAGGGTTATCATCGAACATGCTAACTCATAAAGCGGTTTTACAAGCCAGCATCAAGGACCCAGCTGATCATTCCGGTGACACAATTTCCGCCATAGTAAAGCGATTTTGGGAAATTGAGGACTTCTCTTCGTCTAAGCCATCTTTATTGCCGGAATACTTGCGATGTGAGCAACTTTTCACTGAAAATTGCATTCGACTTGGAAACGGCCAATACTCTGTTCGTCTCTTGCCACTTCCGGATTCGAATCTTTAGGTGATTCTTATTGCTTGGTTCGTCGTCGTTTCAAGAGTTTGGAAGCTAAACTAGATAGAAACCCAGCCCTGAAAGCTCAGTATTCAGCATTTTTGAGGGAGTATATCGATCTAGGTCACATGTCTCTTGTAACTAAGGAACCGTCAGAAACACAATTCTTTTTGCCCCAACATTGCGTACATAAGCAGGAGAGCACAAGTACGAAGCTTCGTGTCGTTTTTGATGGATCTGCTAAAACATCATCTGGTAGCTCTCTGAACGACTTACTTCTGTCAGGACCAACAATTCAACAAAAAATCTTCAATATTCTGCTTCACTTTCGATTTTTAAAAGTTGTCCTTCATGGAGATATCTGCAAGATGTACCGTTGCGTGCGTGTTTCGTACCCGGATGATTTCTTGCAGTGCATCGTTTGGAGAGAGAGCTCCACGGAAGAGTTGAGTGTTTTTAAATTGAACACGGTGACTTATGGAACCAAGCCAGCGGCCTTCTTGGCTATAAGGGCCATGCATCAACTATCTTACGATCAGTAGGAATCATTTCCTATTGGAGCAAAAATTGTTCGTAGAGATTTCTATGTGGATGATTTAATATCTGGTGGGGACTCAGTTGAGGAGGCTACTACTGTCGCGAGGCCACTTTCCAATTCGCAAATGGTGTTCGAATGAGTCAGCAGCCCTGGAAGGAGAGTCTGAATACGACAAGGAGCAGTTAATCAAATTTCACGATGGATCGGATGTCGCCAAGGCATTGGGACTAGTCTGGGATCCATCTTCTGATCAGCTCCTATTTCATTTTTCTCAACTGCCAACCAATCAACGACCCACTAAGCGGGTTGCATTGTCAACGATTGCCAAATTCTATGATCCACTCGGTTTAATAACTCCTATTATCACAAAATCAAAGATTTTTCTGCAATCTCTATGGAGTGCGAACGTGGATTGGGATGATGCACTGCCAGAGCCCATTCTTTCGTCATGGGGGAGTTGACCTCACAGTTATCGGTCGTACAGAACTTAAAATTCCCACGATTCGTACTGCAACCAAGGGCTTCCGTTGAGTTGCATGGATTCTGCGATGCTAGCATGTCTATACTTGCGATCGGAGACCAATGGAGAATCGAAAGTCCATCTGCTCTGTGCCAAGTCAAGGGTAGCTCCATTGAAGGCCTTGACAATTCCAAGATTAGAACTTTCCGCAGCTCTTTTATTGGCTGAGCTAATCGTAAACGCCAAGGAAGCCATAGATTTCGATTGCACCTTTCATTGCTGGTCGGACTCGTCCATTGTGTTGGCGTGGATTCGGCTACCTCCGAGGGAGTTTAACGTTTTCGTATCAAACAGAATCGCGAAAATTCAGGAGATGACGAAAGACATGTCTTGGCATCACGTTCCTACAAACTTGAACCCGGCAGACGTCGTATCGCAAGGATGTACCCCAAGAGAATTGTTGGAACATTCCCTTTGGGCTAAAGGGCCTCCATTCCTTCTGCAAAGCTCGTCAAATTGGCCGTCCCTGCTAGACTCAGTAAAGGATCTTCCAGAGCGCCGTTCTGTGGCTCTAATTGGGGCCGTTTGTAGAGACAGTTCATCAAACTGCAAATTCCTCAACTCTTTCGATAAGTTGCAGCGCGTATTTGCATACATTTATCGATTCATTTCAAATTGCAGACCCAAATCTGCGCCGTTAAAAGGTCGACTTTCGGTGGAGGAGATCAACTCTGGAACTGTACTTCTTTTGAGGAGCATCCAACAGGTTAACTTGGCGAAGGAGTATGGATCTCTTAGCCAGGGCAAGCCGTTTCCACAGAAAAGCAAGCTGGTTTCGCTTAGGCCTATACTCGGCTCCGATGGGTTACTTCGCGTGGGTGGAAGGCTTCAGAACGCAAACTTGGACTACGATACGAGGCATCCGATACTGTTGCCCAAAGATCATCCAGTCACCAAGGCGATCATCGTTTATTATCATGAGAAATATTTGCATGGAGGATCGCAGGCGCTGCTTGCCGCATTACGGCAAAGGTACTGGCCGATTGCAGGCCGCAAGTTCGTCGCCAGCGTTATCAACGAATGCGTCCGATGTTTCCGAATGAAGCCTGTTACTTGGGAGCACGTCATGGGTAGCCTTCCAGCAAATAGAGTGCAGCCTAATCCAGCTTTACACACCACAGGAGTGGACTATTGTGGGCCATTCTATCATAAGGCAGAGGCCAGAAATAAGGCACCCCGCAAGTGCTATATCGCCGTCTTTGTCTGTTTTTCCACGAAGGCTGCTCATTTGGAAGTGGTCCAGGATCTCACGACGGATTCTTTCATCGCAGCGCTGAGGAGATTCATCAGCCTTAGAGGGAGTCCGCGTACCATTTGGAGCGACAATGCTACGAACTTTGTCGGTGCAAAGAGCGAGCTTGCCGAGCTGAAAGAGCTTTTTTTAAGCGAGCAGCACACAGCATCGATATCTTCCGTCTGTTTAGCTGATGGGATCGATTGGAAGTTCATCCCTCCGCGTGCACCGCACTTCGGTGGTTTATGGGAGGCCGCTGTAAAGTCAGCTAAATGTCGTCGGTGCATCCATCTTAGCCATCGATGAATTAAGAACTCTTGCATATGAGATTTCTGCCATCCTTAACTCCCGTTCACTCTGTCCAATTTCAGAAAATGCTGAAAGCCTTGAGGTGCTAACACCGGCGCATTTCCTGAAGGGTTCCAGCTACACAAAGTTTTCTGAGCCTGGCATTACTCATCTCCGCGAAGACCGCCTCAGCAGATGGCAGCGGGTTACCCAGATGCAGCTACATTTCTGGAAAGGTGGAGCAGCGAGTATTTGTCCCTACTTCAAGAGAGGAGTAAGTGGCGCGTCGAAACGTCTAACATCAAGGTTGGACGCATAGTTGTGCTGAAGGAGGACAACGTTTCACCCTTGAGATGGCAGCTTGGGTGCATCCAGGAAGTCATACCCGGCGGGGACGGAGTCATCAGAGTAGCTATGGTCCGTACGGCTACGGGTCTGATCAAGAAAGCCGTCGCCAAGCTAGCCGTTCTGCCCATCGATTCCGAGATAGTTGGAACCTTACCTCTTCCAACGGGGGGAGTATGTTCGGAGCAGATCGCCAGCGCCTAGTCATTTAATCAAGGCATGAAGTGTATTTTGCTCTACCTAGTTGATCTAAAATATCATCAATTCTAGGAAGCAGAAATTTATCAGACAAGAGTTTTTTATTAATCTGACGATAGTCAATTACTAATCGCCATTTTTTATTTTCCGAATTTGGAAGTGGCTTATTTGGTACTAATAAAAGTGGGCAATTATAAGGAGATATGGAGGGTTCCACTATTTTGTCGTCAATGAGCTTTTGGACTTGCTTTTGAATTTCGTCTTTTTGACTATGAGGATTTCTATAATTATACCCGTTACTCGTAGAGTAAAAGGGTATACTAGATTCGTCGGAAAGTATGTAACAGGCAGAAGGAAGCGCTTCCGACCCCATTTTTATATATTCTTGATCAGGATCACTAGCCGAGTCGATTTAGCCATGTCCGTCTGTCCGTCTGTCCGTCTGTCCGTCTGACCGTCTGTCCGTCTGTCTGTCTGTCCGGATGAACGCTGAGATCTCGGAAACTATAAGAGCTAGGCTATTTGGCGTGCAGATTCCTGAGCTTTTTACGCAGCGCAAGTTTGTTTCAGCAGAGTGCCACGCCCACTCTAACGCCCACAAACCGCCCAAAACTTTGGCTCCTACAGTTTTGATGCTAGAGAAAAAATTTTAATTGAAATGTACTGCTCTCGGCAATACCTATCGATTGACCCAAATAAAAGTGTGCCACGCCCACTTGAACGCCCACAAACTTCAAAAGATCGTAAATATGAACGAGAATATCTCGGAAACTATCAAAGATAGAGAATTGGGATCTAAGATTTAGATTCCATAGCCTTGTACGCAGCGCAAGTTTGTAACGCAAATATGCCACGCCCACTCTAACGTCCACAAACCGCCCAAGCCTGTGGCGCCCACAATTTTCATGCTAGATACAAAATTTTAACTGAAATGTATTGGCCTTGTCAATACCTATCGATTGATCTAAAAAAAACTTTGCAACGCCCACTCTAACGCCCACAACGCTTAGTTCTGTCTACCACCGGTAGGTGGCGCATTTCAATCTCGCTTTGCTGCTTGCATATCTCCATTTCCTTTTGGTCCCTTTAGCTGAGTAACGGGTATCTAATAGTCGAGGTACTCCACTATAGCGTTCTTCCTTGTTATACCCGTTACTCGTAGAGTAAAAGGGTATACTAGATTCGTCGGAAAGTATGTAACAGGCAGAAGGAAGCGTTTCCGACCACATAAAGTATATATATTCTTGATCAGGATCACTAGCCGAGTCGATCTAGCCATGTCCGTCTGTCCGTCTGTCCGTCTGTCCGTCTGTCTGTCCGTCCGGATGAACGCAGAGATCTTAGAAAATATAAGAGCTAGGCTATTGAGATTAGGCGTGCAGATTCCTGAGCTTCTTACGCAGCGCAAGTTTGTTTCAGCAGAGTGCCACGCCCACTCTAACGCCCACAAACCGCCCAAAACTGTGGCTCCTACAGTTTTCATGCTAGAATAAAAATTTTAACTGAAATGTATTGTTCTCATCAATACCTATCGATTGATTTAAAAAAAAGTTGGCCACGCCCACTTGAACGCCCATAAACTTCAAAAAATCGTAAATATGATCGTGGATAAATATCAAAGATAGAGAAATGGGATTTCAGATTTAGATTCCGTAGGCTTGAGCGCAGCGCAAGTTTGTCACGCGAATATGCCACGCCCACTCTAACGCCCACAAGCCGCCCAAGCCTGTGGCGCCCACAATTTTCATGCAAGATAAAAAATTTTAACTGTAATGTATTGGTCTTGTCAATACCTATCGATTGATCCAAGAAATTTGCCACGCCCGCTCTAACGCCCACAACGCTTAAATCTGTCTACCGCCGGTAGGTGGCGCATTTCATTCTCGCTCTGCTGCTTGAATATCTCCATTTTCCTTTGGTCCCTTTAGCTGAGTAACGGGTATCTGATAGTCGAGGTACTCGACTATAGCGTTCCTTGTTTTTTATGTATATTGGTTCATCATCTTTCAATCTCAGTTTTTGTTTATAAAAATTATTCGTAGTAATCGATTCGGTTTCTAGACCGAATACATCGTTATATTGAGTGCATAATGTTTTTAATTGTTTTGGGTTGGGTTAATAAAGCCTTTTCACGGTCTTTGCAGTCTCCTTTAACTACATCGTAGTTTGAAAGTGATTCCTGTTTTATGTGATTTATGTTGACTATCTGATCTGTATTTGTTTTATTTAGTAGTCTTATGAATGCATTTTGAACTCTTGCTATGGTATTTGGTATAAAAATAGCATTCTGAATTTCTTGATTTGGAATCAATACACTGTCTTCTGCAGAATTTATTTCAATTTTTCGAACAACTTGGGATCTTGCTGGCAGAATTATGGAGTTGTTGCCAGAACTGTATGTTATTGGAACTTAAATCGGATATTTTAGGTTATTTGGTCTATAAATAAGTCTAAGGTCTAAATAATAAGTTTTTTAATAAAATCGGTTCCTTGAATTCCATCATAAGGAATAGCGAATTGTAAATTTACTATATGAAAATCATGTGGTATTATATATTTAGAAGTTTGTATTTCAATAGAAGTTAGGCCTTTTGATTTGGTAACTTCTTGACTTATTCCCTGTATATTGATTATATATTTTGTAGTGGTCAGTTTAAATAGAAAGTACAAATACTTTTGCTCTTAATGTTCTCTTTATAATTTCCATTGAGTGAAACTTCTGAAGTATAAGACATTTTATGGTTCATATGCAGAAAGCTTCGCCTTGCAAGAGTGCATCGAGAAAAAACGCTCATATATGATAGATAAGCAATAAGCAGATAGAAAATCGTATGATTCCTCCGTTATCGCCCCGGCTTGAGTAATTCGGTGTCGGCAGCTCTGCACGAACTCTCAAGAGCTCGGTTGCGAGCCCAAAACTTCTTTAAGCGACAAAAGACAAATTCATTACCGTCGATCGAGTCATTGCGAACACAAGTGCGAACACAAGTTGTCCAAAATCCATTACATAAAGCAACCTCGTGTCACCCGGAATTTATTATTTAATACTCCAATCCGAATAATCGTTCACATCACCTTACCGGTTAAAAGGGATTAAAAACCAAAGATCTTTCCTACTCGGGAGTTGCCGTCTAAGGCCGTGTACTCGACTGGCCCCTTTGAGGGCCTGATCAAAGGTCGTAAGCTGCACGTGGTCATGATTACATAAACCGCCAGAGCAACCTCCCCAACAAGAAGAAATAGTGCTCCAAGGACCCCATAATTGTGACATGTACCACTCCTGATCGTCTTCAGGGAACTCGGATGACAATCACGCTTCGCTAAAATCAGTTTTGGCCAACACATCGCCGCCTCTCAAACTGTGCCAATGTGGCTACGGGAGTGGCTTTAAAATCGAAGCTGTATGCGCAAGGCAGTTGCTCCAAAACTGTTGCTGCTAGAGATGGACTGCTGTTCGAGATTTTTTTTCTTTTATAAATAATATTTAGATTGTTAGCCTTTACGTTAATTTTGAACTTAAATATAGTGTCGAGGATGGTACGTGAATAAGGGTATAAAATCAAAATAATGAAGTATATTTCTAGTTAATATTAGGCCTTGTTTTACTTATAAATCTTTTTGATTCCCTAATATAGCACTCATCAACCACCGTCATCCTTGAGCTCAACGATCACGCTTGGAAATTGATATAAAAAGTAAAGAGTGAGTTACAGCAAGAATAATTAAATGAATTGAACTTTCTAAATTATATATATACTTGCGCCCCATTCTTAACTAAAGATACGGAAAGTGAAATCCCAATATCCTAAATACATACTATCGTACAACTATTTTGTTCATCTAAATTTTGATAACTTAGATTATAACTATTTTTCTTTCTTTATAAATGTAAAATTATATACTCTAAAAACAATACTGAAAAACTATGAGAATTACTATGAATTATTTTGACACTTATTTGAATTATTAAGGTGTACACTTAATATTAAAATGATCGCCGAATTTCTTTATTTACTCGTCCCGAGTACAGTATGTGCAGGTCAGTGTTAATATGAATTAAAACTAGAACTTTTATAAGGGTCATATTAACATTGCATATGATAAAGAAAGGGAGGGTAAAGAAATGGGATAACTAACATCTAATTCCCAGTCTGAAGAACGAAACACCACTTGGCTATAGTCGTTAGCCTATTACAGTTATTTTATTTGCCAATCCCGAAACTTTTAATAGCCATAAATTCGCAGTCATACGTGTACCTAAAATATTATGCTAATGGGATGGATTGGCATATAGGAGAGTAGAAAGACCCCACGACAATGCGGCGGGCTAGTTTGAGCACAGCAAGAGGTACACTTCTCGAAATCCTGTCAATCGTCTGTGTCGTCTGAAATCAATGGCTTTTAGCTATTTCCCCTACAACATCTTCCTTTTTTTTTGACACAGGGAAACCACCCACATTACATAATTGGCGCCCAAACGTGAGCACTTTGAAACCAGGAGAAAAATTAAGGTTTTAGATACCACAAATAAAGCTCTTCCAATTCCACCCAAAAACCATAGTATTTTGCAAATAAGTCATGCTAAACTGAGTCTGTCCCTTTTAAGTTCTGGATGATATTAACGGATATGCGGTGTTTAATTCAAAATTGGATTAGCCGACCTTTATTAATTCAGAGCATAAGTGGATACAAACTCAGTAAGGGTGACGAGGTAGACATAGATATTTAGGTCAATTTTAGTTTGCGATCTTACGTCATCCATTCGGAGTATCAGGATAGGGCGTCCAAACTATAAGCCATATATCACCAAAGTTTGTGAAAGGAAATTAAATCAAGGCAGTTGGATATTTAATTTGCTAGATTCATTATTTGGAGATTAACCACTACCAGATTAGTTTCTATAAAAGCAAAAAAAATGTATATTAAATTTCAAAAGTAAGTGTTTCGTTCTCAGATAGTAGATTTATATTTTACTGACTAAAACATGCTCAAAAGGGACGAATTTTTGTATTTGATTATAAAACAAACATTCTTGAGTTTAGAGGAAAGCTAGTCTAGGACAATTAATTTCTAAGCGCAACAAATTTATTTATATTTAAAATGCCGTTACAACGCACCCCAGTAGGTGGCGCAGTAGGCGGCGTTCTGGGGAAACCTGCCCCCGAATTTTGCGACATCTGTAAAGAGACATTAACTACAACGCAGTTAAATTGTACTTTCACGATAGCTGCATGCAGGAATTTTTGAAAACGAGCTGGATATGCACTATTTGCCAAATCGAATTTAATCCGGCTATGATCACCTTTGAGGAAAACACTCTAGCAGCTGAACTACCAGATAATATAAATTTTGCTCCAGCTCAACAAAATTTTGAATTTCTATCTCCCGAGCAAAGACCTAGTGGTCGAGGAAGGGGACGAGGGGCTAAGTCGCGACAAAACCGTACAGATTTCGATCGCAGGACGATGAGAACCAGATCACAGACTCGAAACGGAAGAGATAACTCAGTTGTAAGTACAGCACCTTACTCTCAAGAAGGAGATGAGAGCGAGAATACTTCAAACGTTATCCGTGCTATTATAAAAAGCCAGCAAAAAGACATTATGACAGAACTTAGTTCGTTTGTAAAAAGGGCTATAGAAGAGAGTCTTAGAGCACAACTAGGAAGACTTACATTAGGTATGGACTTAACTCCGACACAGCCGCAACAATCGGATCCCCAAAGTGAAGTTCAAAGGAATCAACCTTCACAAAGAAACGAAGAAGGAGTAGGAAATCAATTTAGCAGCGCATCGAATAGGTCAGTGGCACCAGAGAAGGCTGCAAATATTCTGGCCAGTTGGCGTTTAAAATTCGATGGATCAAAGGACTCCATGTACGTTGACGAATTGAGGTCTTTAACATCTTCAACTTTAAATAACGGCTATGGATTACTATACGATAGCCTGCATCTGTTGTTCTCAGCCAAAGCCAGTGATTGGTTCTGAAACTTTCATCGGAAGAATCCGCTCTTTCGTGGCAAACCTTTTCGGTAGCATTTAGACAAAGATTCGATGATACGAAATATGACTTTGACTTGTGGGTGTTGATAAGGAGAAGGCGACAAAGAGAAGGGGAATCATTTGACGATTTCCAATCAGCCATTGAAGACCTAGTATCTCGTCTTTCCAGTGAAGTAGCAGCAGATAAAATAGTGGATATTTTAAAGCGCAATGCTAAAGACTCACTTAGATACGAGCATCTTCACCTAAAAATTAAAAACCGCTGCGAACTGCGTGAAGAAGTTGAGAAACATGACAATTTTTGTAGAGAAACTAACAATGCCTTATCCGAGATCCTAACAGATACTGAAGAGGAAGAAGAATCCGTGGCACAGATAGTAAAAAGGGATTGGACAAAAGTGACTTGGTTTAACTGTGATCAGATCGGCCACGGTTATAAGGAGTGTTTGGCGGAAAAGCGTATGTATACAAGCCTCGGTGTCCAAAATGCAATGCGTCGGGAAACCGGAAGCAGGATGCGCAGAACCAGCATCGATCAGCGCATCCGACAAAGTAGAACCATTTAAGATGTTCGATATTAACGTCGCGAAAGTAGACCAAACTTCTAAGTTACACTCTTATCCATTAAAATTAGTCAGTCAAGCCGCAACTCAAACTTTTGACGAACTATTAGATAAAAACGAAAAAGAACTATATAATAATCCATTACTCAATATACGGATCAAACCCAAACGATCTACATTAAGAAGTCGGGAGTTCTGGAAAAAGTAAAAGCAGATCGGGTCCGAATAATATCAGCAGTCATTTTGAGTTCCGACAACCGTTTATACACTGACATTATAATAGAAGGTACAACTTTTAAAGCGCTTTTGGATTCGGGGGCAACTGTAAGTTGTTTAGGGGGAGCCGCAGCCAAAACCTTAGCACATCATCAGAAAACCCGCAAATGTTCAGGGAAAATACGAACAGCTAGCAATGAGTCTTGTTCAGTTATCGCAAAACTTTTAGTCCCAATTAGGTTTTAAGATAAAGTTAAGGAAATAGAATTTTTTTTGATTCCGGAATTAAAACAAGTTGTTTATTTAGGAGTTGACTTCTGGCAGAATTTCGGTCTTTTAGCTAAGTTACTTAATAAAGAAGAAACAGTGGGTGAGTTAGATACAGGAGATGATTCCTCCAGAAAAGAGGATCCAAAAATGCATTTATTAACTGAAGATCAGAAAGTTAAACTTGGAGCAGTCATAAAAACATTTCCGTCATTTGAACGCGAAGGACTGGGTCGTACATCTCTTATTGAACACTCAATGATTATAAATACAGAGACTCCAGTTAAGCAAAGGCATTGGCCAATCTCACCGGCCAAAGAGAAATGGATGTTTGAGGAAGTGGAAAAGATGATAGCCTTAGATGTCATAGAACCTTCAAGTAGTCCGTGGAGCAGTAATTGCGTATTGGTTAAAAAAGGAAATAAAAACAGGTTATGCTTAGACTCACGCGAAATGAACAATTATACACGAATGGACGCATATCCCTTGCCCCATATAGATGGGATACTTAGTCGGCTGCCTCCAGCCAAATACATAACAGGGCTGGATATGAAGCATGCCTACTGGCAAATACCTTTAGCTGAGTCTTCTCGACCTTAAACTGCGTTCACTATACCAAACAGGCCACTTTACCAGTATAAAGTTATGCCTTTTGGGCTAACGAATCCCGCTCAGACTCTATGTCGGCTTATGGAACAAGTGATACCCGCCCATCTGCGAACGCGTGTTTTCGTCTATTTAGACGATCTTTTAGTGTTGTCCGATGATTTTGAATCCCATCTTATGTTGTTACGAGAAGTAGCGGTGCACTTACGGAAAGCTAATCTTACGATTAACGTAGCAAAGTCCCATTTTTGTATGCAGGAAATTAAGTATCTCGGGTTCATAATTGGAACTGAAAACCGATCCGGGCAAGATTAAAGCAATTGAAGATTTTCCAATACCGAATTCAGTAAAGCAACTTAGGCGTTTTCTGGGTCTTGCCGGATGGTATCGTCGTTTTGTTGATAATTATGCCACAGTCAGTTGTCCGCTTACCGAGCTTCTAAAGAACTCGAAACACTATGCATGGAATTCTACAGCAGACGAAGCCTTTAACACCCTTAAACGATGTCTTACGTCCGCTCCGATTTTATCCACCCCAAATTTTACGAAACCTTTTCTGCTTTTGTGCGACGCAAGTACTTTTGGATTGGGATGTGTGTTAGCGCAAAACAATGAGGAGAACGAAGAACTACCTGTAGCATTTATGTCCGAAAAGCTGTCGAAGGCTCAAAGAAACTACTCTGTAACGGAGCTAGAATGTTTGGCGGTAATAAGAGGAGTTCGTAAGTTTCGGGCGTACGTAGAGGGTCAGGATTTTGAAGTAGTTACTGATCACGCGTCTCTACAGTGGCTTATGAGTCAAAAGGAATTGTCTGGTCGTCTGGCTCGTTGGGCAATACAATATCAAGGGTTCTCCTTCCAATTAACCCATAGAAAAGGAACCCAAAACGTTGTAGCAGACGCGCTTTCGCGAAAAGATGAACCTGTCGTATCCGAAGTAGAACCATTTTGGTGGTTATTTCCTCTATAACTTCCTCTATTGTTTCCACTATAATTATTATTATTATTATTCTGTCCGTTGTTGCGATTATAGTCATTGTTATAATTATTATTATTATAGTTCTGTCCGTTGTTGCGATTATAATTATTATTTTATTTATTATTAAAATAACCGCGTCCATTCTCTCTACCGCGATAATTATTTCTAAGATTATTACGGCGATAGTTGTTGATATTTATTTAGTTTGTGTTGCCTGTTATTTCAGTACTACATTGTATGTACTTAGTCACGGTTTCATTCATAGTTGAGAAGTTGCCTGCTTCTAAAATTGTTTTTAGGCGGCCATGCTCACAATTTTTAGCTATTGTGGTGATGGCTTTCTTTGTGCTGAATTTGTCAGCATGTTCGGCTGGTAGGCTTTCGTCAATGCCTTCGAAAGCTTCAAGGAGCTTTCGTAAATTGTCTATTTCTGTTGTAAATTTCTCGTTTGTACGTAACTTGATCAATAATTTAGATAACTTTGACCAAATTATTTATTGCTGCCCTATTTTCATGTACTAAAGTTCTTGCCGTATTGAAAGAATCTACCAGAATCTTTGCATGTTTATTAATTGTGTCTTTATGTATTGGCCTATTTTGGCTTATACATTTGTAAGACTTGTCAAATGTGTCCTTTAATTCTCGTATGTGGAGAGTTAATTGCTCCCATTCCATACTAAGATTTTATCAAACAAAAACACCTTTTAACGAGGTAAAAAGTAGTGGCGAACGCGCCTTTAACAAAAATTTCTGATATCAACAATTGTGACGAAAAAGTATATTACATTCCGTCCGGATGAACGCTGAGATCTTGGAAACTATAAGAGCTAGGCTATTGAAATTTGGCGTGCAGATTTCTGAGCTTCTTACGCAGCGCAAGTTTGTTTCAGTAGAGTGCCACGCCCACTCTAAAGCCCACAAGCCGTCCAAAACTGTGGCTCCTACAGTTTTGATGCTAGAGTAAAAATTTAAAGTGAAATGAATTGTTCTCATCAATACCTATCGATTGACTCAAAAAAAAAGATTGCCACGCCCACTTTAACGACCACAAGCCGCCCACAAACATCAAAAAATCGTTAATATGAACGCGGATATCTCGGAAACTATCAAAGATAGAGTATTGGGATTTCAGATTTAGATTCCGTAGCCTTGTACGCAGCACAAGTTTGTTATGCGAATATGCCACGCCCACTCTAACGTCCACAAACCGTCCAAGCCTGTGGCGCCCACAATTTTTATGCTAGATAAAAAATTTTAACTGAAATATATATGGTCCCGTCAATACCTATCGATTGATCCACGCCACGCCCACTCTAACGCCCATAACGCTTAAATCTGTCTACCGCCGGTAGGTGGCGCATTTCAATCTCACTTTGCTGCTTGCATATCTCCATTTCCCTTTGGTCCCTTTAGCTGAGTAACGGGTATCTGATAGTCGAGGTACTCGACTATAGCGTTCTTTCTTGTTATACCCGTTACTCGTAGAGTAAAAGGGTATACTAGATTCGTCGGAAAGTATGTAAAAGGCAGAAGGAATCGTTTCCGACCCCATAAAGTATATATATTCTTGATCAGGATCACTAGCCGAGTCGATCTAGCCATGTCCGTCTGTCCGTCTGTCCGTCTGTCTGTCCGTCCGGATGAACGCTGAGATCTTGGAAACTATGAGCTAGGCTATTGAGATTAGGCGTGCAGATTCCTGAGCTTCTTACGCAGCGCAAGTTTGTTTCAGCAGAGTGCCACGCCCACTCTAACGCCCACAAACCGCCCAAAACTAAGGCTCCTACAGTTTTCATGCTAGAATAAAAATTTTAACTGAAATGTATTGTTCTCATCAATACCTATCGATTGACCTAAAAAAAAGTTTGCGACGCCCACTTGAACGCCCACAAACCGCCCACAAACTTCAAAAAATCGTAAATATGAACGCAGATATCTCGGAAAATATCAAAGATAGAGAAATGGGATTTCAGATTTAGATTCCGTAGGCTTGAGCGCAGCGCACGTTTGTCACGCGAATATGCCACGCCCACTCTAACGCCCACAAACCGCTTAAGCCTGTGGCGCCCACAATATTCATGCTAGATAAAAAATTTTAACTGAAATGTATTGGTCTTGTCAATACCTATCGATTGATCCAAAAAAAACTTTGCCACGCCCAATCTAACGCCCACAACGCTTAAGTCTGTCTACCGCCGGTAGGTGGCGCATTTCAACCTCGCTTTGCAGCATATCTCCATTTTCCTTTGGTTCTTTTAGTTGAGTAACGGGTATCTGATAGTCGAGGTACTCGACTATAGCGTTCTTCCTTGTTTTTTAGTGTAATTATAGAAAATTAGTCCGTTAAAATTGATTTCAATATTTAAAACCTTAGTAGTATTAGTATTAACATTTTTAAAAAATTCGTATTGTATTTTTTACTTAAGAAGTACAAGTTATATAGTCGGATATATTTCGCCTTAGAAAGGGTATAAGTGCAGTCCCTTCAGTTCCAAAAAAAAGTTTCACTTGTGAATCACCTTGGGAATCACGTGGGACATGTCCTCTTGCACAAGTGAAGAACAAGTGACGCTCCATACAGAAAATGGTATGGGATGTCCGCATTTTCACAAGTGAAAATTCAAATGAAAATTTTTCGAAGTCCTACGGGATTTCACTTATTCCTTATACTCATTTTTCGTATGGCCTGTCACGTGCCGGTGACACGTCCCAAGTGAATCACTTGTGAAAATCAGAATTTTTCCATGAGTTTTCACTTGTGAAATCACTTGCAAGTGACAAGTCCCAAGTGAAATCACTTGGGAAAATCAGAATTTTTCCATGAGTTTTCACTTATGAAAATATAGAATTTTTAATTCATACAATTTTAATTACATTTTAATTACATTGTGTTATTCAGATTTTCAATAAGGGGACAATTGTTGTTAGTATTTCTGTTTTTTTGTTTTGCTAGTTTATTTTTCACGTTCGTCATCGCCTTTTTCAAACATGTGTCCGGGTTCTCGGAGTCCTTGGCCAACGCTCCTGAAAAAATGTATGGGCATATGATTAAAACATGCGTTTTACTTTTCAATTTGTATATTTACCTTTTAGAGCTGTGTATAAACCCATTGCGGGATTTTTTTTGCCACAAAACAGTTCGTCATCCACTTTCGGCTAACGGAACCCATTGAATACCTTCAAAATATACGTACTTTAAACTAAGATCAATGCACAACATCTTAAACTTAATGTAGCACTTACCTGACTTTATTATATTAACTAAACGATTAAGCTCCTGCTGCGCACAATTAAAATGGATGCTTCCCTTTCAATCACTCAAACAGAATGCACAAGTCTTCTCACCCCTTTACTTGATTTCTTTTGTTTTCTCTTCGCTGTTGGCGCGTGCCACTGCACTTATACCCTTTCTAAGGCGAAATATATTCGACTATATAATTTGTACTTCTTAAGTAAAAAACACAATACGAATTTTTTTAAAATGTTAATACTAATACTACTAATGTTTTAAATATTGAAATCAATTTTAACGGACTAATTTTCTATAATTACACTAAAAAAATGTATTGTATTAAAAATGTATAATAAGTAAACATAACATTATAAGTAAATCCAAATTACTTAATTTTACTATAATCAAATATTTTACTTTTATAAAACAATATAAGTTGTATATTTTCGATACACAATAATGCTCCTAAAATATTAGGGCATTCACATGTCGCTGCTCCGGGAAAATTTTTCCTCCGAAATATTAGTTGCTAGCCGAACATAACGGAGAGACGCAAAAAAAAATAACGGACCGGACGATATTTGTCTCTGCGAGCGCAGAGTTCAGGCAGATTAAAAGACAAGAAAGAGAGGGAAATATCCGAATATCTGCCTCTCTTTGTTGCACGATCGTTTTCGTGGACAGTCTTCTACGCTGCGCCGGCTGCTCTGCTGACGTCAACAGCGGAACAGCGTTTTAGGCACAAAAAAAGCTTTTTGACTTGAGCCATGTCACCGCGTCCCTACTGCAGAACTGAAGGGGTGGCACGCGCCAACAGCGAAGAGAAAACAAAAGAAATCAAGTAAAGGGGTGAGAAGACCTGGTGCATTCTGTTTGAGTGATTGAAAGGGAAGCATCCATTTTCATTGTGCGCAGCAGAGTTACTTTATTCGTCTCTTTAAGTTAACATAATAAAGTCAGGTAAGTGCTACGTTAAGTTTAAGATGTTGTGCATTGATCTTAGTTTAAAGTACGTTAATTTCGAAGGTATTTAATGGGTTCCGTTAGGCGTTAGGCGAAAAATCCCGCAAAATCCCGTTTATACACTGCTCTATGAGGATATATTCACAAGTGAAACTTTTTTTTTTGGAAGTGAAGGGTATGTAGATGCGCATATTCGTATGCACACACACATGATATGTGTTCACATTTATGCACTTCATAATTGTAACGATCAAAGCACTATTATTTATTTACTGCAATTGTGCCTGGGCCCATAACCTATGGTTTTGTTAATGAATAGATATAATACAATTAGGTATTAAACAGACAACCTCATAATGAAAAAATAATAATGCAAACTTAGATTGTGTGAACCGCACGCTCTCAACGCCAGAATAGAAGTGAACGAGAATATATAGAGAGGAAAAGAACGACGAGAAGATGAGAAGAAGAAGTACGATGGTTCCGTTTCCTTAAGCGGTTTGCTAGGAAACCAAGACATCGGAATGTGCGTCTACCTCTCGTACACATACATTCATGCAAACATGAATGTATGCGTGCACAATAATGCATGTGACTTTTATACATTTGAACATGCAAAGTCCAACTAAAACTAATTCATATTTAAGCACTATAGTTGCAGCTGATTCCGATTTACAGGAGATACTCATGGGCATGACCTTCAGGCGTTATCACCAGCTCAGACTTTGTCTGACTTTTCGCATAACTTTCGGCAGAACAGTAAGTCTGGAGATTAAGGCATTACTATTTGTGATACGATTTCCAGAAAGACATTGTTTTATTAATTGCAACTTTAAACGCTTCTGTCGAAACAAGAATGGGAGTTGCCTACAATATACACGAACCCGATCCACAACAAACAAGGGCAACGCTTGAATGTAGGACTGTATGGCATAGTATATATTTTATTCTGTGGGGGATTACAAATTCAATTACAATGGCTTAAAATATAACAGTTTCTTACCGCAGTAAGAAACCCTACAGACCCTACAGCTGGGTCACAAACGAAGAAGATGTCTCCTCGACGAATCGGCTCCTCTCTGCGGCACCACTTCTCTCGCCGCGTCAATGTGGGCAGGTACTCCAAGACCCATCTCTTCCAAAATCGGTCCCTCAACATCCTTGCTATGCGCCACTGCTTCACTGTGGCGCCTTCCTTAACAAGGCCTCCATCCAGGCCGTGGGTATCAGGCGGGCAAGCTTCTCCCTTGAGCAGGTCGTTCGGCGTAAGAGGTGCTTCCTGGTCCTCACTTCTTGGCCTCTCTATCAGCTCTCACGAAGTTCTTGCCGTTGTCGCTGCGCAGCCTATGAACTGGCCCTCGACGGCAGACAAAATTCCTGATCACGATTAAGCAGGAATCCGTTGACAGGTCATGTGCCAGCTCCAAGTGTATTCTTCTGGTCGTCAGGCACGTAAACAACGCCACCCACCGCTTCTCCTGGTGCCGAGCAAGGGTAACCAGCAGTGGTCCAAAGTAGTCAAGACCTGTACTCTTGAATGGCCAACCATTGGCCTCCAGACGATCCTCCGGCAGGGGTCCCATAATCGGCGGCATCGGTCGCGCTCTCTGCAGCTTGCACTGGCTGCATCCAGAAATCACTCCCTGTAGAACTCGTCTCAGTTTTGTTATCCAAAACTTGGTCCGGATCTATGCGATCGTAACATCCACGTTCTGATGCTTCATCCTCACATGGGCATCGCGCACAACCATCTATGTTAGGCTGTGCCGGTGCGAAAGGATAACTGGCCTGGTTGTTTTTGGGCCTATAGGAGGACGACGAGATACGCAATCACCGAGGTCATGTCTGCTATCCACGTCGGTGGAGGATAACGTGGAACGGATCGTCGAAAACTACTTCGAGATCGAGAACTTTGGTGTGAAGGCGGCGCCAGTGGTCGCAGCTAGCGACGACGTGAGGGCCCAACAGATTTTGGATGACACTACGGTGAGAGTTGGCCGTCGCTACCAGACGGGTTTATTATGGAAAACGGATCACATTGTGCTGCCAAGTATCTACGAGATAGCGTACAGTTGGCTGATCAATATTAAAAAGAAAATGAAGCGAGTCGGGCAGTTTGCCCAGGAATATTACCGGATTATGAAGGCTACGCAAAGCGTTTGGAACGACAGGATATCGCTAAGGAGAGCGACAGGATTTGGTACTTGCCACATTTTGGAGTGGAGAATCCCAACAAGCCGGGAAAGATACGACTGGTATTTGATGCAGCGGCACGAGTTGGAGACGTGTCGTTGAATTCAGAGGTGAGCAAAGGTCCGCAACACTACAAGCCCTTGGCATCTATTCTCTTCCACTTCAGAGAAGGCGCAGTCGGAGTTTGCAGCGACACTAAGGAGATGTTTCATCAGGTGCTGATCCGACCCGCGGATAGATGTGCGCAACGATTTCTGTGGAGAGATTGAGATGACCAGCGGGATCATGACGTTTATGATATGCGCGTGATGACATTTGGAGCGTGAATGCCAAGCGATTCATGGATTCGGATCCCAGAGCAGTCAAGGCCATCGTCGAGTACCACTACGTGGACGACTATGTGGATAGTTTCGCCACTGAGAGCGAAGCTATTGGAGTAGCTACCAGAGCTCTGGTGGCAGCCAGCCAAAGACGACTTCAGATTTCGAGTGCAGTACCATAAAGAGGCACCCATCGTACTGGATGGGACTAGGGTTCCCACAAAGCGGGAATTCCTGAGAATTCCTGGTTATGTCAACGTTCGATCCCTTGGGATTTCTTTGTTGCCTGATGGTAACAGTGAAGCTATTATTGCGAGAAGTCTGGAGAAGGAAGATCCCATGGGACGATCCACTACCGGATGAGATGTACAATGCCTTTATGGATTGGCGTAAGGAGATGGAGAAAGTGGATTAGTTTCGGTCACTATTTTGGACATGGGCAAGTGAGGCGGATGATGCGACCAGGTCGCGATGTAGCGTGGACTTGAGCGAGGAGTCACGCTGGCTAAATGGACCTGCATTCCTGAGGAGACCAGCGGCGAGCTGGCCAGGATCTGCACCCAGCGACGAGGAGGATGCAGATGATGAAGAAGAAATGCTGTGTAGACCCTACAACGCAAAGAGGCCAGTTATCCTTTCGCACCGGCACAGCCTAACAGAGATGGTTGTGCGCGATGCCCATGTGAGGATGAAGCATCAGAACGTGGATGCTACGATCGCATAGATCCGGACCAAGTTTTGGATAACGAAACTGAGACGAGTTCTACAGGGAGTGATTTCTGGATGCAGCCAGTGCAAGCTGCAGAGAGCGCGACCGATGCCGCCGATGCGCCGGCGCATAGCAAGGATGTTGAGGGACCGATTCTGGAAGAGGTGGGTCTTGGAGTACCTGCCCACATTGACGCGGCGAGAGAAGTGGTGCCGCAGAGAGGAACCGATTCGTCGAGGAGACATCTTCTTCGTTTGTGACCCAGCTGTAGGGTCTGTAGGGTTTCTTACTGCGGTAAGAAACTGTTATATTTTAAGCCATTGTAATTGAATTTGTAATCTCCCACAGAATAAAATATATACTATGCCATACAGTACGTTGCCCTTGTTTGTTGTGGATCGGGTCCGTTTATATTGTAGGCAACTCCCATTCTTGTTTCGACAGAAGCGTTTAAAGTTGCAATTAAATAAAACAATGTCTTTCTTGAAATCGTATTACAAATAGTAATGCCTTAATCTCCAGACTTACTGTTTTGCCGAAAGTTATGCGAAAAGTCAGACAAAGTCTGAGCTGGTGATAACGCCTGAAGGTCATGCCCATGAGTATCTCCTGTAAATCGGAATCAGCTGCAACTATAGTGCTTAAATATGAATTAGTTTTAGTTGGACTTTGCATGTTCAAATGTTCAAAAGTCACATGCATTATTGTGCACGCATACATTCATGTTTGCATGATATAATAAATAATAGTGCTTTAACGTACTTTAAACTAAGATCAATGCACAACATCTTAAACTTAACGTAGCACTTACCTGACTTTATTATATTAACTTAAAGAGACGATTAAAGTAACTCTGCTGCGCACAATTAAAACTGATGCTTCCCTTGCAATCACTCAAACAGAATGCACCAAGTCTTCTTCTCACCCCTTTACACGATTTCCTTTGTTTTTTCTTCGCTGTTGGCGCGTGCCACTGCACCTACATATACCCTTTTTAAAGTGAAATATATCAGACTATATAGTTTTTACTTCTTGAGTAACAAATACAATATGAAATTTTTTTAAAATGTTAATACTAAAATGTCTTAAATATTGAAATCAATTTTAACGGACTAAATTTCTATAACTAAGCAAAAAAATTATATTGTAATAAAAATGTATAATAAGTAAACATAACATTATAAGTAAATTCAATTTACTTAATTAAATTACTATAATCAAATAATTTACTTTTATACAACACTATTAGTTTTTTTTTCGATATACAATAATGCTCCAAAAATATTAGGGCATTCACATGTCGCTGCGCCACGAAAATTTTCCCGCTATTAGTCGCTAGCCGAGCATAACGGAGAGACGCAAAAAAAATAACGTACCGTCCGAAATTTTTCTCTGAGAGCGCCGAGTGCAGGCAGATTATAAGACATAGAAAGAGAGGGAACTTCCGAATATCTGCCTCTCTTTGTTGCACGATCGTTTTCGTAGGCAGTCTTCTACGCTGCGCCGACTGCTCTGCTGACGTCAACAGCGGCACAGCGTTTTAGGCACAAAATAAAAACAAAAAAGCTTTTTGCCTTGAGCCATGTCTCCCTAATGCAGAACTGAAGGGTATGTTATGTCTTGCTCTCTCTTTCTCGGCGCAAGCTGAAACAAAAGCGGGACAATAAAATGAAAATGAAAAGCGCTGCCAACGCAAAGAGAGAGCAGAGTGCGCGGCTAACTTATTCTATTGAATATTTAACAATTTAACCTATTTGTCCTTTTCCCCTCTGTCCTCTGGCCAATTTACTTATTGCTATTATTTTGTTGTTTGTTGATGCTTAACAAACATACATTAATAAAATGTTTTCAGTCTGTTTTATGTATTGCTCTCTCTCCTTGGCGCAGGCTGAAACAAAAGCGGGACAAGAAAATGAGAATGAAAAGCGCTGCCAACGCTAAGAGAGAGCACAGTGCGCGGCTAACTTACTCTATTGAATAATAAACAACTTAATTTTGTTCCTCTTTTGGCGATTTTTGCGAATTTTCCAAGTGTCTTCCAATTTAAAAGCGAAAATCTTAACGTAAATAAACCTTTGCAAGCAATTTAACGTAAAATCATTAAATAAATTTTCCTTTGCTAAGAAGTTAACGTTTATTTGTGTTTTTCCTTTGCTAAGAATTAGTGATTTTGCGCGGACGCGTCTGCCGACGGCGCGGCCGCGATTTGCTGATGACTGGTTGCTGCGCACTTTGCTAAGAACCAATTTTAAAGTAATTATATTAACAATAATAAACATTTCTATTTTCATGTTGTAAATTTTTATCTGGAAAATTTCCGATTTTAAATTTTTTTCATTTTTTCATTTTAAAGTAGTTTCATTCAAAATTATAAACATTTATATTTTCATATTTACAATTTTTTCCGATTAAATTTTTTATTTTACATTTTTCTAATCGCTTCGCACTTTTTCTTACTTATAGAAATATAAGACAATTGCCTTTTTAAAGGCATTTTTTATATTTTTATAAATTTACGTAATTATTATCTAATAGTCCTATATGTTTTAGTCTTTTTAAGGACTAACACTTATTATTCTATTTATAAATTAAGGTATTTATTTATTCACTTATTTAAGTGTTTTAATATTTTAATAATATTTGTTAGGTATCAACCTTATTAACATTATAATAATATTTTAGGACTAGGTCTTTTTAAAGACTTTTTCTTTGAATATTATTATTTCATATTTTCAATAAACGTACTTAGCTTATAAAATCGTAATAGGGTTATAAGTTTCGTCTTTCAAGGACTAACACTTATAATTCTATTATTCTATTAATTTAGTTCAACTAATCTTCTTTTTTAATATAATTATATTTATTATTAATATTTTAAAGATATATTTTCCATTAGGCAAATTTAAATATTTTTATAAAAATGCCTCCACTAAGTAGACCTACTTCATCTCAACGGGCTAGGAATCAATTATTAAGAAATAGGGCAAATAGGGAAAATATTGAGTATGCAGAGATGGAGAGGGTAGAAAAGGTAGAAGCTCATCGTAGGCGAAGGGAACATTTTTTAGTCAGGGATGCAGAGCAGGGCGTTAATACAGCGTCTCGTAGGTCAAGACGCCTTAATCTTACCGCTCGTGCAGTCGAACAGGCTGCCAATACTCGGAGTCGTTCAGAAAGGCGACAGATTAGCGAGCGAGGAGAGGCGCTTGGATCCTGTCTTTCTTGCTGGTGAACAAGCATCCGATACTAGGCGTCGTTTTATAAGGCGGCGAAATAGCCAAGTCCGAGCTACAGAGCAGGTTCAAAATACTGCTGACCACTCGGAAAGGCGCTCGAATCCTGCTTTCCGTGCGGATGAGTAAGCAGCCGATACTCGTCGTCATTCTATTAGGCGCTTGGATCCTACGTATCGTGCGGGTGAGCAAGAAGCAAATACCCTGCAACGAGCACAGGTTAGATCAACACAGGATCGCCTGTTAGAAAATGCGCAGGATAGGGCTAGGAGAGCTACAGCTAGAAGTTTTAGGGATCGCAGGGTCGTCGAGCAGGCGAGAAATACATTGGCTCGACGAAGTGCACGTATAGCTGCTCGACAAGCAACCATCGATGCAATTCAAAATATAAGTCAAGGGGTTAGTCAGTATAGAAGCCTAAGCGGAAACAGGGAGGCAGAAAACCTTTGGAACTTAATCCGAAGTCAGGAGATACGGCATAGTATATCTCAGGAGCATAGGCCCAGTAGAAGGCCTACTGAATTGGAAGTTTTTATAGCCACTTTTAATAGAAAAGTAAAGCTTGGTCCCGATCAGATTTGCCTTTGCTGTAAAGGATTGTGGTTCCCAAAGCAAATAAATAAGCTTTCTAGAGCCTATTTAGAATAACATTGCGAGTTCAGGGAAGAGATTTACCAAAATGCAAGCCAGCTTGCTTTCACTGGTGAATCTTTTAAGTTCTGTGCAACCTGTCACAGCAATATAAAAGCCGGCAGAAAGCCCAAAGGTGCCATTTCCAACGGCTTAGATTTCCCAGAAATTCCTCATTGCTCCCTTGGAGGAACGACTGATTTCACCTCGCCTTCCATTTATGATTATTAAGTCGATAGGTCATGAGCGTCAGAGTGCTATAAAAGGAGCTGTTGTAAATGTTCCAATTCCAGTAAGCAATATTGTGACGTCCCTCCCACGAGCTTTCAATGAAGCTGAGGTTATACAGCTCCACCTCAAGCGAAGAATGGAATACGGACATGATTTCATGGCAGAAACCGTTAGGCCTTCCAAAATTGCTGACGCTATTAGATACTTAGTAAATAGCGAGCTTTATAGAAAGCACAATATGTCAGTAAACGAGCAGTGGATCTCTGATTTTACATCCGAAACTGTTCCCTTCATAGCATCTCAAGCTGACTTAGCATTAGTAGAGGAGCAATTAGCCATCCAGCAGGAGGATGTAAATTCGGAGGCGACTAATTCCAATGAAGAGCTAAATCCTGGAGGACAAGAAACGATGCTTGAGAATAACCAATGTTGGAGTTCCGAGAATTACAATGGGTCCAGGTGAGGGCCAAAGACCTCTCGACGTGATTCTCGATGCTGACTCTGAAGAATTAGCGTTCTTAAGCATATATGCTGGCGTCAAGAGACCATCTTCAGAGAGTTATACAACCGTAGTTAGGTCTGAACTTAGGAACGTAGATAGAAGAGGTTGTGGAACTGACAAATTATTCTTCAATTATAAGAAGTTGGAATTGATTAAAATTCGAAATAATATTTAAACTTGCTTACGTAAGCGCAGCGCCTCCAGCGCTATAACAGCTGCTAACGTTCTTGATGAAGATTTTATGGGCAACTTAATAAGCCATGATTATGGATATCGAATTCTTCAGGATATTTGCACGTCTCCTGCTCACTGGGAAGATGAAAAGAAGAAAGTCATGGCTATGATTCGCCAGTTTGGTTTGCCAACTTTCTTTATAACTCTGTCGGCCGCTGAAACTAGGTGGCCAGAGCTGATAGTACTGCTCAAGCGCAATGTAGATAGGGTTGAAATAAATAAAGAAGAAGCTTTAAATTTACAATTTAGGGAAAAGGCGCGCCTGATTAGGACAGACCCAGTGAAGTGTGCTAGATATTTTGATTATAGATATAGGGAAGTTCTTAAATTAATGAAGAAACCTGGGGGTATCTTTGGAAGTAATTTTGTTACTACCTATTATTGGCGAGTTGAGTTTCAACAGAGAGGTTCTCCTCATATTCACGGTATGTTTTGGCTGAAAGACGCCCCGGAAGTGGATTTCAACAATGAAGAATCTATGTCTAGTGTAATAGCCTTCATTGATCAGTTTTTAACTGTGGATGTTACAAACACAGATTTGGCTCCGTATGTTGAATACCAAAAGCATAAGCATGGTCATTCGTGTCTTAAAGAGGTGCGCGGACAATCTGTTTGTCGATTCGGTATTCCATATCCTCCAATGCCCCAAACGGAAATATTGAAGCCACTTCCTGAAGAAACTCAAAACATTTCTCTTCACCACAAAAACTTTAAAAAAATTCGTAGCTTTTTGCTTCGCGTTCAATCAGATGATTTAATTAGCCATCTTAGCATACTTGAAAATTTTCTTTTTCATGATCAGGTGAGCCTCAGTTACGAGGACTACATATATGAAAAAACCACAGGATTTTCTGAAGAGAGCATTTGCAGAAATTCAAGTTAATGCTTATAATAAACACATTCTTTCTATGCAAAGGGCAAATATGGATATCCAGTTAATTTTGAACCCTTTTGCTTGCTGTAGCTACATAATTAATTATATTAACAAATCCCAAAGGGGTATTTCGAAGTTAATGCGAGAAGCAGTTAATGACATTCGAAGAGGCAATTCAAGCATTCGGCAAAAACTACAGTATCTTGGTCACAAATTTGATTCGGGCACTGAGATCTCTGCTTAGGAGGCCGTATATTGTTGTCTGGGATTGGCGTTGTCAGAATCTAGCAATAAATGCGTTCACGTAAACACCTTCCCTCCAGAACAACGAGTTCGTGTGCTTAGACCTACAAGCGTCCTGCAAAATATGCCTCAGAATTCCACCGACATCTTTCAGAAAGGCTTGCTGGACAGATACGAACAAAGATCAGATTCGCATGAAGGCCTGTGTCGATTTTGCTGCAAACTATGAGTTTTCAAAAAGCCGGGGAAGAACTCGTCAAGGGAGAAATAGTGACAACGAAGCTGAAGAAGAAATTGATGTTTTAGGAGAAGTTTATTTCGCGCTTCGCTACGGTTGTGGTTTTATTAGAGAAAGGAATAGGCCGAGTATTATTAGGTACAGCCCCTTCAATATTAATATAGATAGACAGAATTATTTTAGAGCATTAGTGATGCTTTTTTCTCCGTGGAGAGACGAACAGGTAGATTTAGTACAGAGAAATTGTGAGGAGTTTTACATAGGGAATGAAGAGGCTATTAAAGCCAATTTTTATAGATTTAATTCCATAGAAAGTTTGGAAGACGCGCTTAGAAAGGC
The DNA here is from genome assembly GCF_014743375.2 of Drosophila subpulchrella. Lineage (NCBI taxonomy): Eukaryota > Metazoa > Arthropoda > Insecta > Diptera > Drosophilidae > Drosophila > Drosophila subpulchrella. The sequence goes on along the minus strand of NW_023665709.1, from coordinate 10,908 downwards.
CATGGAAGTAGAGGAGAATAATGAGGAAAATATAGATGAGGAGGCCGCAAATAATGAGGAGTTTAGGGCCCTAGCTTTTCGGAAATATCTTCTCAAATAAATGTTTTAAACTTAAACAATCATGTTCAAGAAATGGATCCGGATAGCAATATCCGGATAATAAAGCTCCCGCCAATTATTTCCGCTGAAAACTTAGCAACTTTAGTTAGATCCCTCAATTTGAAGCAAAAAACCTCTTTAACGCATGTTTTGCATAATGCAAGAAGAAATGCTAGTTTTTATGAGTTCGTAGGAGGCGGACCAGGTGTCGGCAAGAGTAGACTTATTTCTACGCTATTTCAGTCCGTTTCCAAGGAGTATAATGGTAGAGCAGGATGCGACCCAACTTCGGTTAAAATATTATTGTGCGCTCCCACAGGCAAAGCTGCTTTTGGAATCGGAGGCTCCACTCATCATTCCATGTTATCTCTCTTTGTAAATCAGGCTGGGTCTGCATTTAGGAGCTTAAGCCCTGATTTGTTAAGTAACCTGCGTTCTAGATTTATTGATCTCAAAGTACTTATAATAGACAAAATTTCTATGGTCGGCGCAACAATGTTTTCCCATTTGGACTCTCGCCTTAAGCAAATTTTTTCCAACGTCGATGCTCCCTTCGAAGGTATTTCGGTCATCGTGTTCGGCGATCTTAGACAATTGCGGCCAGTATGTGATCGCTGGATTTTTTAGCCGCCGTCGCATGATCCATACAGTGCTATATTTGGATCTTACCTGTGGAGCCCTTTTAAGTTTTTCGAACTCACAGAGATAATGCAATTGCACTCAATAACATGGCGTCCGGCCAAATGTCGTCTGATGATATAAGCTTACTTATAACCCGAATTTCCGCTGAAAGTCAAGTACCAAATGAC